>NW_027184251.1:0-16609 GCF_963966145.1 Tenebrio molitor | reverse complement strand
AGTTTCTTCTCGGTTTTTTTGGGTAAAAGTACGGCCTGAATGTTGGGTAAGACACCGCCTTGGGCGATCGTAACTCCGGACAGGAGTTTGTTCAATTCCTCGTCGTTTCTGATGGCCAGCTGCAGATGACGCGGTATAATACGTGTCTTCTTGTTGTCACGGGCAGCGTTTCCTGCCAATTCTAGAACTTCGGCGGCTAAGTACTCCATGACGGCGGCCAAATAGACGGGAGCTCCTGCACCGACGCGTTCCGCGTAATTTCCTTTTCTGAGAAGACGATGTATCCTACCCACCGGAAACTGGAGACCGGCACGGCTCGAACGGGATTTCGCTTTTCCCTTCACTTTACCTCCTTTACCGCGACCTGACATTTTAAGTTCGTTCGTTAGACACCACGAGAAGTAATAAAACTGACGGACGGGACTCGTCGATTGTAAAAGCTGGTAGCTGTGCTTCGAATTTATAGCCTCCGTGATAGGAGAATAGGACGTGACGATTGGTGGGAGCCCGTTTTCAGGTGGGGTTCTGGTGAACACACTACCTATCAGAAAGGTGGTGGTGCAAAGTTAACGCACGCACACGAGTCAGAGCAGTTCGCGAGTTTGTTGAATCGAATTGAATTGAAAAATGCCGCCGAAGACAAGTGGTAAGGCAGCCAAGAAGGCCGGGAAAGCTCAGAAGAACATTTCCAAGAGCGACAAAAAAAAGAAGCGCAGGAGGAAGGAGAGCTATGCCATCTACATCTACAAGGTGTTGAAACAAGTCCATCCCGACACCGGTATCTCTAGTAAGGCTATGAGCATAATGAACAGTTTCGTGAACGACATCTTCGAACGTATCGCCGCTGAAGCTTCCCGTCTGGCACACTACAACAAACGTTCGACGATCACCAGCAGAGAAATTCAAACTGCCGTGCGTCTGTTGTTGCCCGGTGAGTTGGCCAAGCACGCCGTCTCCGAAGGTACCAAAGCCGTCACCAAGTACACCAGTTCGAAATAGATGTTTTTCGTTTTCGACACATTTATAAACGGTTCTTTTCAGAACCACAAAAACTCTCGAACAAAAAAGAAAAAGACGTGAAACAGCGATTTTTAATTAACTTTTATTATGTCATTATTATTATTATTAGGTTTCATGCATTATCGGTATTTTGCACCCATGCCTATCCAACTTGTAGTTATGTGGTTATTGTATTCGAAATAATTTAGTTGATTGAGGTTATGTTATGAATAAATTTCTATTTTGCCAGAATACAACTCTTCGGAAGAAGAAATCAAATAAACAATCGTACATCTGCTGAACAACCTAGTTGATGGTTGATGGATTTGCATTACCCAGCATATAGCCTAAATGTTCATCTTTAGTGAAATTAAAATTACTTAGCTTTTTTAAGAAAGAAAAAATTAGAACGAATTCTCATCGAAAAAACCGCGATTCCTACAAATGATACAGATGGTTTTGTAGTCGCGTATGTTATTGAATACAATGAGCCGACATTTTTCCGACTCTTTGTTTCATCGAAAACGTTGTTGACATTAGCAAGGAACGTTAAGGATTCCCTGAAACAGACAATTTCACTGTTTTGGAATAGCAGTATGTGCAAATGAGAGGACAGAAGACTTTGAAAAAAGGAGTGAACAAAACTGTACTTTAGTACAGAATGTTATGTTTATTTTAATTTCAATTGTTCCTGTTTTAATGAGATTTTTTATGTTCCTAAATCATTTTCTATTTTTTTTTTCATTAGAGAAGAGTTATTGTCGAGTTATTATCTCTACCTAGCATAAAAATTAAAATACTTTGCAACATTACGTTATTATACATTGCATATCTGACATAAAATACTTGCAAAAATTACTTAGCTAATTAATATTACGCATGACAACTCACATTATTTACTTTGCAAAACATTATAGAATACATAACAGATAATTGTGACCCTGTGTATTGTTCATTGGAATTAAAATAAAAAAAACGTGATTTCGTCAATCGCCGTTATTTGCGACTTCAGGCAACTGTCGCTAAGAGCTATTTTTGTTTCTCCGTTCAATTTCCCGATAAAATCGTCGACTTAGTTATTAACTAAGTTCTTCAGTTAGGTGGTATCAACAATACCACAATAGCCATGTTGCCGGAGTTTTTTGATAAAAGACTTGCTAGTTGGAATACAGAAAATATTTACCAAACACCTATTCACGATAATAAACCGGGGCACTATTGTGGGTTTTCGGTTGGTTTTATATTATATTAGGTACTCACCCTTCGTAACGTGTCTCCACGAAAAAACGTCACTTTCACACTAACCACCTTTCGTTTTAACTCTCGCGACGATAACTGAAATGTTGACGCGCGCCGGACAGATTCACGGACATACAACCACCCACCCACCCCGCGCCCCGGTTTCCGTCTGGACTGGTTCTGTCGTCCGAGTGAGTGCCAAAAATTAGCGTTCGTCTATTAAATGATTGTCGGATGATGATTATTGACGGACACTTTTATCGCACCCGATCACACTTTAGTTACTACCTACGTTTAGTATCGACGACGCATCGTTTCGATTATTGAAATTCGAATTGAATTTTTTTTTTTTCTAGTTTTCGACGTAGATTCGCGTGACACAAATATTATGAGCCTTTTTGGATCGATTTCGTGTGCATCACGCCATTTCTACGGGCGAACGTGAATGTGTGATGTTGACGTGATGGAAGCAACGTTTAGGCAATCCGCATTACGTATTACTATCAATTATATTTTAAACGAATGAAAACTTCAATTCAGAAGTGTGATAATCCCGATCCATTCAAGTTTTGTTAATTTTAGATTAAAAATGCGTGAGTATTGTACTATTGCTAACGATGCCAAAACATCGCATATTCAATGTAAAAAGAACAAGAGCAACGGGCCATTAAGTTAATTTAAAAATAACTCGTACCGGATAAGTCGAATACGTATCCAGGGAAAATTTATTAATTTTAAAATTGACCGGCGGAAACAGGTTCTCGCCTCCCACCACTTTTGTGTAGCGGCCGCCAAATCAATTTTGTTTTTATATAATTGATTCAAAAAATTGAAATTCACGCATAGTTATCTGTGCCTGAAGTGGGTCATTTTCATTGCATTGTTAGTAAGATCGAAACCATAGAAACCATACAAAACGCATACGACTATTTCTGTTTTTCATTTCACGCACTGTTTTTTATTAGTTACCTAGCAACATGGTCACTGCATTGAAACTTCAGAGTTCCTTCAAAAATTTGAATTTTTAATTTCAATTTTTTGAATCAATGATTTAATATAAAAATAACTATTGTGGAAAACAGCAAAAAATAAAATAATACCACTAATTGGCGGCTGGTCAGGATAGACCTAACGTTCGAAATTTAGAAAAATATTTTTTTTATTTTAATACTGTTACTTTTCTAATGAAGTGCGAAATAAGTTGTGCCCCATAGCTATCTTTTTTATTTTTCACTACGACAATTACAAAGTGTTGATATTCACAACTTTTCGTGAGCACTTCGATAGAAATGAACAAGAACGCAGGAAAATTCCACACCGAATATTAATATTCTGTCTTGGCCCATGTTTACTTTTATCTACCGCAAAACAAAATGTTCGGATTTGTCAGGGGTATTCTGATTTAAAAAAAGAAGAACATTTGACGAATATTTTAAGTCTCAAACGTTTGGAAAATAATGCAACAACAATTCATAGACTACAAAAAAGCCTATGATTCAGTACCACATTCATGGTTAATTAAAATTCTTAAAATTTATAAAATTAATATTAAATTAAATCACCTTCTTTATATGGATGACATAAAACTTAACAATAACTGAAAATCAATCAATATGTCGTGGTCATTACGAAAATTTAGAATATATAACTAAAGAAGGAGAAATCATTAAAAATTTAAATAAAGGAGAATTTTATAAATATTTAGGTATTAATCAATCAAATCAAATTAAATCTATTCTTTTGGTGTTATAAAATGGTCCAAAACTAATTTAAAGAATATAAATATTCAAACTAGAGTTCTCTTTACAAAATTTTGTAAACATCACCCCAAATCTGCTGTTGAAAGATTTAATTTACCACGCGAAAATGGTGGTAGGGGTTTTTCAAATCTAGAAATTCTACAACACAATCAAATTGCTTCACTAAAAAATTATTTTCTCAATAGAGCTCGTGATATGACACTATAGCAAATATAAAACAAAAGTCTTTACATGGGAGATATTTTAAAGAGCTGAGGGTTTTATATTTGCAATACAAGATCTTGCACCGTTTTGGCTCACAGCGAATATAAAAAACGTCATGATATATTCGCAAAAATTATACACATGAATTTAGCAGTTAAATTCAATTTATTAAAGGATACACAACCACATTACATTTATAAACCAGAAAGTTGTTTAGAAAATGACAATTACAAATTATATTTTGATCGCACAGTTTTAACTGACATTCACATTCAGCATAACAGACCAGACATTATTATTTTAAATAAACAACAAAAGCAAGCATATCTTTTAGATATAGCTGTTCCAAATTCACACAATATAACACAGACATATAATACAAAAATTAATAAATATATTATTATAATTTCAGCAACAGGAATAGTACCGCAATCTCTTTTTAAAAATTTAAAAATTTTGGACTTAGAGAACACATAAAACACAAAAAAGTCAAAATGTGGAGGCGAGACGCCGGTAATTATGTTGATAAGCACTGCACTACTGCCGCCGGGTGGAGGTGGGATACGAAAAGAAGATGCTCTCACTGCTCTCACTCACAATAAGTTCGGAAAAACCGAATTTTATTATCGTATTTAATTGACGTCACAGTTACTTTGGCGAAACAGGAGCTCGCTTTTCGAAGGCATGATGAAAAAGACAGACGAATCAATTTGATATATAAAACCTAACAGGAACGGCTGGTCCATGAGGTCATTTGGGTAATGACCCCCTAAAAAATAAAGGTTTTACCCAACACCAGCCGCGACTGCAATGTACACAAGACTATGACTGCTACATATTATGTTATTTCAACCAAATCAGAAGTACAATAATTTTGAAAAGTAAGTGCAATGTATACTTCTAAATCTATCTAAATTTATTAATATGTAATTTTTTTCAAAACTATCGATCTTTCTTTGAAACATTTTCAATTCACAATTCACTGTTGGAAGCGCTGTACTTTTTAGTATAAATACGTATACGAAAAATTAAAATAATAGTTGAATTAACACATCGTTAAATGTTACGAGGAACATAGTTTTTTGGATTACACAGCAAAATCTTGGAATTTCAGTCCGATATTACTCCATTGAGTCTTTGGACTCACAAATAAATACCTCGAAAAGCCGACAAACATCTGTCTAGAACTTTTCTAGTAACCAGAGGGTATCGTAAACGACCCGTGTTTAGACCTCTTTCGTGAAAGTGACCGACCGCCGGCGCCGCTCGATTTCGTCATAAATCTCAGCCGTACCCCCCACGATAATTGACAAGTCTGTCATACAGCCCTACCATTTAAAACCTTTATTCTCTTCGTTTTAAAAATAGTTTCGCATGGTTTTTCTCTCTTCTCGTTTTACAATGGTCCAGTGACTAATAAATGAGTGTTGTGTTATGAGTTTGTTCGAGCTCAAAAAAACGTGGTTCGAAATTGTTTAACGTTTAACGAATGGTAAGTTATTCTAGTTTTTATGTTGGTCTTAACGTGTTAGGGGCCAAGAATACAACATTGTCTGTCCATTATAACATAGAACTGATATGTTGAATTCAGATCTCTAATTATTTAAAAACCAAAAAAATAAAGCAGCAGTCAAAGTGGCATGTACGCGTAACCTAATATATATTTTTTTTACATTAAAAGATCGCCGTCTTCCTCGTCGCACTTACGACATTTGCATATGTTATCTTTGTTAAACTCACGGAAGGAATATAATGAACCGGTCACCCGTCCAAGTGCTGACCGCTGCCCGCGTGGCTTACCTTCGGTGATCGAACGACAACCTTTACCGTTTGACGAGTTTTTATTCTGCAATTGTTTACAATTAATCGACAAAAAAAATTGTTTTCTTAATTATCTAGTACTTAAAGCTATGAATCTACATTATACGGGTCTGTGCATGTTTCCGAATACCTGCACGAAAAACAAATCGGTTCGGTGGTTGCTATGGATTTCAAAAAAAAACAAAAAGTGTTGGGGGGCAACGGCACGCGGTGTTCCCAAGCGGTCACCCATCCAAGTACTGACCGCGCCCGACGTTGCTTAACTTCGGTGATCGGACGAGAACCGGTGCTTTTCAACGTGGTATGGCCGTTGCCGTGGTGTTTAGGTGTGATCGTTGGTGTAAAATATATTGCTTTTAACATTCCGATGCACGAATATGAACATCAAAACGCGATGCGTTTCGTTTCCGTATGCACTTACCCTCTGACGACCGACGTCGGACCGAACTAACGGGAAATCCCACAACAACCACCACGTCACGCTCTAACGACAAGAGAGACTACTAGACGGACTGGCGATCTCCCGCGTCGCACATTTTTCGACCGCCGGCGGCGGTGGAAAATCCAGAATTTCACCCCACCTACCGCGCTGCTTGCTCCGACGACGACGAGATTCCCACATTTGGATCGACCGAAATATGTAAGTAATATCAGGAAGTTCCGATTTTCGAGAGGAGACCTGTGTTTCTATTTACCTATCTATAATAATTATCGTTATAATCATCATATCATTATTATTATTATTAACATTATTATTTATTACCATTATTATTATTATTATTATTATTTATCGTCCCTCGGATTCGGCGATCTTCGAAAATCCAAGTTGGACCGTTAGACATTCGAACGCGGTGTGCGTGGCTGACGAGTTGTTATTTTTGGCGTTTTTTCTTCGATCTTCACCCCGACTTCGGACGACGCAGGTCGGACACGAAATTACGAAGAGAGAAAGACGGAAGAAAGGAAGAAAACCTGAAGATCCGTCGAAGAAAATATCGGAAAACTCGTAGGTGCGGCATCGGTCGGACGATGAAGACCGTCTCCTTTCGGATGATCCTCTCGACGGACTTTCGGCCGTCCCGAAGGGTCCGGACGGCAACGGGACCCGTCGTCGACTCGTCCCGTTTCAACTTCCGCCGAAAACGATCGACCTGAACGTCGGAGAGGCGGTTCGCGGCATCCTGTTGTCGGAATTGCCTCGGTTCGAACACCAGGTCCTTTCTGTGCTTCGACCGTTTCGGAAGCGTTTGGCGACGCGAAGATGTCGTAAAATCGAGAAGGTGGCGCGGTATTCCGGGAAGAGATGGACCAATATTTCGGCGAACGAAATATGGATTCCCGGAATCGACGCGTCTACCCCGCACCGCCGACGTAAACCGTCGGTCCCGAATCGAAACCGTGACGACCCGGATTTAGGGCTGGTGGTTGGAGGGGCGTGTACCTGATTCGAAACCCACCGACGTTCCGAGACGAACTTCGCTATCTCCAGGGAAACTTCGGAAACCGAGTTCGGCCAGCTTGATCACACGGTGGCGATGGTGATCGAGGAAAGAGGACGATGCCATCACGCGGGCAACGATTCCGAGGCCTGCAATTTCTTCGACGGCGGACGCGGTGCGCGTTCAGTCTTCCGTCCGCAGTGGCGACTATTTTATAAAGACTTAGAAAATTTTTTTGTTCAATTCTCGTTCACGAGGTGCTCGAAGTGTACGTGTGTGAGCAAGTGTTTTTTCAATAATTATTATTAACTTTTAACGTTTTAACGTGAAAGATGGCCGACGTCGAAAATCAAACAGCATCATCGGTCACCACCGGTTCCGCTGCCACCCCTCAATCCCACGCGAAGAAAGAGAAAAAAGCGAAAAATCCCAGGGCGAAACCGTCCCATCCTCCGACATCCGAGATGGTAAACAACGCCATCAAGGGACTCAAGGAACGCGGAGGATCGTCTCTTCAGGCCATCAAGAAGTTCGTCGCCGCAAATTACAAAGTCGACGCCGAAAAGGTCGCCCCTTTCATCAAGAAATATCTGAAAGGCGCCGTGGCGTCGGGATCTCTGGTTCAGACGAAAGGTAAGGGCGCGTCGGGTTCGTTCAAGCTCGCCTCGTCCACCTCCGGTGGTGCCAAAGTCGCCTCCGCCTCCGACAAGAGGAAACCCGCTTCGTCCGCCGCATCCAAGACGAAAAAATCATCCGCCAAACGTACCGCCGTCGCGACGACTTCCGACAAGGCTTCCTCGAAGACAGCCAAAAAACAAGCCTCCCCCAAAGCGAAGAAGACTGCTGCCGAAAAGAAGAGCGCCGTCGCTGCCTCCGCCGCCGCAGCGAAAGCCAAGAAATCGGCCGCCTCCTCGGCAGAAAAGAAAACTAGAGCCGCCCCGAAACCCCGATCGCCTTCCAAAGCGAAGAAATCTAACAAGGCTGGTCCGACTAAAAAACCCAAAGCACCCAAACCCAAGACAGCCAAAGCCATTCCTGTCAAGGTGAAAAAGGCCGCTTCGCCGAAGAGGAAAAAGTGAGAAACGTGGATGGATACTCGACTCATGTTCGTTCGGCTGTGCCTCGTTCCGACGTCATCATCGTACTACCGGCAACGGGGCACGCACAAATGGCCCTTTTCAGGGCCACACGATAATCTACGACGAAAAAAAGAAATAAAACTATCCTTACGGCGAAACCAAATAAAATAGATAGCATCAGCTGGCAGGTAGGTGATGACAGGATGCAATAAAATTTTACGAACGACCGCAACCCAACCCGAATCGAGAGGACCGACCGATTATTGACATTTTTATTTTATTCATTTCCGGTTGAAGGGCGATATATTTTTTTTTTTGCCTGTAAAGTTTGAGGTTCTGAAAAGAACCGATTTTTTTGTTATAAAATTCGTGTTTCGTGTTGTTCTTCCGAAACACGATGTGGAAAAATTTAAGCGCGTTCACCCCGAATACGTCTGGCAAGTTGGATGTCCTTTGGCATGATGGTTACACGTTTGGCGTGGATGGCGCACAAATTCGTGTCCTCGAACAGACCGACCAAGTAAGCTTCGCTCGCTTCCTGGAGGGCCATCACGGCGGAGCTTTGGAAGCGCAAATCGGTTTTGAAATCCTGAGCGATCTCCCTCACCAAACGTTGAAAGGGAAGCTTGCGGATGAGCAACTCGGTACTTTTCTGGTAACGACGGATCCGGTACTTTTCTGGTAACGACGGATCTCACCAGAGCCACGGTACCAGGTCTGTAACGTGGGCTTCTTGACGCCGCCAGTGGGCGAGCGCTTTTCTGGCCGCTTTGGGAGCCAGTTTGTTTCCTGGGGCTTTTTCCTCCGGTGGACTTGCGTGCGGTCTGCTTGGTCCTGGCCATTTCGAATGAAACGAATGAAAAACAAAACTGACGATCGTTAGACGTGCACGCGTCGAAAGGTAAACGGGTACTAAAAATTCCGCCATATTAAATTGTACTTTTATACGTGAACAAAGTCAACGGCTGACTTCGTCGATTGGTCGATGGTGAACCGTTGAATCTATATAAGGCTCCGTTAGTTGAAATTTTGCGGTAGTTGACTTCCTAGGGACGAGGTTGCAGGTATTTTGTGTCAGTTGAAATAATCTGAAAAGATGACCGGTCGCGGTAAAGGAGGCAAAGGATTGGGAAAAGGAGGAGCGAAGCGTCATCGCAAAGTCCTGCGTGACAACATCCAGGGCATCACGAAACCCGCTATCAGAAGATTGGCTCGTCGTGGCGGCGTGAAACGTATTTCCGGTTTGATCTACGAAGAAACTCGCGGAGTCCTGAAAGTGTTCTTGGAAAATGTCATCCGAGATGCCGTCACCTACACGGAACACGCCAAACGTAAAACCGTGACAGCGATGGACGTCGTCTACGCTTTGAAACGTCAAGGACGCACCCTCTACGGTTTCGGAGGTTAATTTCCTGGCGCTCTTCACCGTTCGAGAAAACCAGAATAAAATACGAAATACAAAATCGGTTCTTTTCAGAACCACAAAATAAAAATAAGAGGAAAAAAAAGAAACATGATGTTCTTTCGAGAAACAACGGACAATTATTACTAACTGACTACCTGATAAATGTACCAAGATCGTAAACACCCCTTGCTTTCCTTTTGGCATTGCAGTCGTAAATGATAATAATACAAAAAGAAAAGATGCATCGGTCATTTTACGAAAAAAAAAAGCTATAGTGGCCCTGAGAAGGGCCGATATTTTGAGTTTTCGCCACGGAGATGGATCGATCGTTCGTTTAAGGTTTCTTCTCGGTTTTTTTGGGTAAAAGTACGGCCTGAATGTTGGGTAAGACACCGCCTTGGGCGATCGTAACTCCGGACAGGAGTTTGTTCAATTCCTCGTCGTTTCTGATGGCCAGCTGCAGATGACGCGGTATAATACGTGTCTTCTTGTTGTCACGGGCAGCGTTTCCTGCCAATTCTAGAACTTCGGCGGCTAAGTACTCCATGACGGCGGCCAAATAGACGGGAGCTCCTGCACCGACGCGTTCCGCGTAATTTCCTTTTCTGAGAAGACGATGTATCCTACCCACCGGAAACTGGAGACCGGCACGGCTCGAACGGGATTTCGCTTTTCCCTTCACTTTACCTCCTTTACCGCGACCTGACATTTTAAGTTCGTTCGTTAGACACCACGAGAAGTAATAAAACTGACGGACGGGACTCGTCGATTGTAAAAGCTGGTAGCTGTGCTTCGAATTTATAGCCTCCGTGATAGGAGAATAGGACGTGACGATTGGTGGGAGCCCGTTTTCAGGTGGGGTTCTGGTGAACACACTACCTATCAGAAAGGTGGTGGTGCAAAGTTAACGCACGCACACGAGTCAGAGCAGTTCGCGAGTTTGTTGAATCGAATTGAATTGAAAAATGCCGCCGAAGACAAGTGGTAAGGCAGCCAAGAAGGCCGGGAAAGCTCAGAAGAACATTTCCAAGAGCGACAAAAAAAAGAAGCGCAGGAGGAAGGAGAGCTATGCCATCTACATCTACAAGGTGTTGAAACAAGTCCATCCCGACACCGGTATCTCTAGTAAGGCTATGAGCATAATGAACAGTTTCGTGAACGACATCTTCGAACGTATCGCCGCTGAAGCTTCCCGTCTGGCACACTACAACAAACGTTCGACGATCACCAGCAGAGAAATTCAAACTGCCGTGCGTCTGTTGTTGCCCGGTGAGTTGGCCAAGCACGCCGTCTCCGAAGGTACCAAAGCCGTCACCAAGTACACCAGTTCGAAATAGATGTTTTTCGTTTTCGACACATTTATAAACGGTTCTTTTCAGAACCACAAAAACTCTCGAACAAAAAAGAAAAAGACGTGAAACAGCGATTTTTAATTAACTTTTATTATGTCATTATTATTATTATTAGGTTTCATGCATTATCGGTATTTTGCACCCATGCCTATCCAACTTGTAGTTATGTGGTTATTGTATTCGAAATAATTTAGTTGATTGAGGTTATGTTATGAATAAATTTCTATTTTGCCAGAATACAACTCTTCGGAAGAAGAAATCAAATAAACAATCGTACATCTGCTGAACAACCTAGTTGATGGTTGATGGATTTGCATTACCCAGCATATAGCCTAAATGTTCATCTTTAGTGAAATTAAAATTACTTAGCTTTTTTAAGAAAGAAAAAATTAGAACGAATTCTCATCGAAAAAACCGCGATTCCTACAAATGATACAGATGGTTTTGTAGTCGCGTATGTTATTGAATACAATGAGCCGACATTTTTCCGACTCTTTGTTTCATCGAAAACGTTGTTGACATTAGCAAGGAACGTTAAGGATTCCCTGAAACAGACAATTTCACTGTTTTGGAATAGCAGTATGTGCAAATGAGAGGACAGAAGACTTTGAAAAAAGGAGTGAACAAAACTGTACTTTAGTACAGAATGTTATGTTTATTTTAATTTCAATTGTTCCTGTTTTAATGAGATTTTTTATGTTCCTAAATCATTTTCTATTTTTTTTTTCATTAGAGAAGAGTTATTGTCGAGTTATTATCTCTACCTAGCATAAAAATTAAAATACTTTGCAACATTACGTTATTATACATTGCATATCTGACATAAAATACTTGCAAAAATTACTTAGCTAATTAATATTACGCATGACAACTCACATTATTTACTTTGCAAAACATTATAGAATACATAACAGATAATTGTGACCCTGTGTATTGTTCATTGGAATTAAAATAAAAAAAACGTGATTTCGTCAATCGCCGTTATTTGCGACTTCAGGCAACTGTCGCTAAGAGCTATTTTTGTTTCTCCGTTCAATTTCCCGATAAAATCGTCGACTTAGTTATTAACTAAGTTCTTCAGTTAGGTGGTATCAACAATACCACAATAGCCATGTTGCCGGAGTTTTTTGATAAAAGACTTGCTAGTTGGAATACAGAAAATATTTACCAAACACCTATTCACGATAATAAACCGGGGCACTATTGTGGGTTTTCGGTTGGTTTTATATTATATTAGGTACTCACCCTTCGTAACGTGTCTCCACGAAAAAACGTCACTTTCACACTAACCACCTTTCGTTTTAACTCTCGCGACGATAACTGAAATGTTGACGCGCGCCGGACAGATTCACGGACATACAACCACCCACCCACCCCGCGCCCCGGTTTCCGTCTGGACTGGTTCTGTCGTCCGAGTGAGTGCCAAAAATTAGCGTTCGTCTATTAAATGATTGTCGGATGATGATTATTGACGGACACTTTTATCGCACCCGATCACACTTTAGTTACTACCTACGTTTAGTATCGACGACGCATCGTTTCGATTATTGAAATTCGAATTGAATTTTTTTTTTTTCTAGTTTTCGACGTAGATTCGCGTGACACAAATATTATGAGCCTTTTTGGATCGATTTCGTGTGCATCACGCCATTTCTACGGGCGAACGTGAATGTGTGATGTTGACGTGATGGAAGCAACGTTTAGGCAATCCGCATTACGTATTACTATCAATTATATTTTAAACGAATGAAAACTTCAATTCAGAAGTGTGATAATCCCGATCCATTCAAGTTTTGTTAATTTTAGATTAAAAATGCGTGAGTATTGTACTATTGCTAACGATGCCAAAACATCGCATATTCAATGTAAAAAGAACAAGAGCAACGGGCCATTAAGTTAATTTAAAAATAACTCGTACCGGATAAGTCGAATACGTATCCAGGGAAAATTTATTAATTTTAAAATTGACCGGCGGAAACAGGTTCTCGCCTCCCACCACTTTTGTGTAGCGGCCGCCAAATCAATTTTGTTTTTATATAATTGATTCAAAAAATTGAAATTCACGCATAGTTATCTGTGCCTGAAGTGGGTCATTTTCATTGCATTGTTAGTAAGATCGAAACCATAGAAACCATACAAAACGCATACGACTATTTCTGTTTTTCATTTCACGCACTGTTTTTTATTAGTTACCTAGCAACATGGTCACTGCATTGAAACTTCAGAGTTCCTTCAAAAATTTGAATTTTTAATTTCAATTTTTTGAATCAATGATTTAATATAAAAATAACTATTGTGGAAAACAGCAAAAAATAAAATAATACCACTAATTGGCGGCTGGTCAGGATAGACCTAACGTTCGAAATTTAGAAAAATATTTTTTTTATTTTAATACTGTTACTTTTCTAATGAAGTGCGAAATAAGTTGTGCCCCATAGCTATCTTTTTTATTTTTCACTACGACAATTACAAAGTGTTGATATTCACAACTTTTCGTGAGCACTTCGATAGAAATGAACAAGAACGCAGGAAAATTCCACACCGAATATTAATATTCTGTCTTGGCCCATGTTTACTTTTATCTACCGCAAAACAAAATGTTCGGATTTGTCAGGGGTATTCTGATTTAAAAAAAGAAGAACATTTGACGAATATTTTAAGTCTCAAACGTTTGGAAAATAATGCAACAACAATTCATAGACTACAAAAAAGCCTATGATTCAGTACCACATTCATGGTTAATTAAAATTCTTAAAATTTATAAAATTAATATTAAATTAAATCACCTTCTTTATATGGATGACATAAAACTTAACAATAACTGAAAATCAATCAATATGTCGTGGTCATTACGAAAATTTAGAATATATAACTAAAGAAGGAGAAATCATTAAAAATTTAAATAAAGGAGAATTTTATAAATATTTAGGTATTAATCAATCAAATCAAATTAAATCTATTCTTTTGGTGTTATAAAATGGTCCAAAACTAATTTAAAGAATATAAATATTCAAACTAGAGTTCTCTTTACAAAATTTTGTAAACATCACCCCAAATCTGCTGTTGAAAGATTTAATTTACCACGCGAAAATGGTGGTAGGGGTTTTTCAAATCTAGAAATTCTACAACACAATCAAATTGCTTCACTAAAAAATTATTTTCTCAATAGAGCTCGTGATATGACACTATAGCAAATATAAAACAAAAGTCTTTACATGGGAGATATTTTAAAGAGCTGAGGGTTTTATATTTGCAATACAAGATCTTGCACCGTTTTGGCTCACAGCGAATATAAAAAACGTCATGATATATTCGCAAAAATTATACACATGAATTTAGCAGTTAAATTCAATTTATTAAAGGATACACAACCACATTACATTTATAAACCAGAAAGTTGTTTAGAAAATGACAATTACAAATTATATTTTGATCGCACAGTTTTAACTGACATTCACATTCAGCATAACAGACCAGACATTATTATTTTAAATAAACAACAAAAGCAAGCATATCTTTTAGATATAGCTGTTCCAAATTCACACAATATAACACAGACATATAATACAAAAATTAATAAATATATTATTATAATTTCAGCAACAGGAATAGTACCGCAATCTCTTTTAAAAAATTTAAAAATTTTGGACTTAGAGAACACATAAAACACAAAAAAGTCAAAATGTGGAGGCGAGACGCCGGTAATTATGTTGATAAGCACTGCACTACTGCCGCCGGGTGGAGGTGGGATACGAAAAGAAGATGCTCTCACTGCTCTCACTCACAATAAGTTCGGAAAAACCGAATTTTATTATCGTATTTAATTGACGTCACAGTTACTTTGGCGAAACAGGAGCTCGCTTTTCGAAGGCATGATGAAAAAGACAGACGAATCAATTTGATATATAAAACCTAACAGGAACGGCTGGTCCATGAGGTCATTTGGGTAATGACCCCCTAAAAAATAAAGGTTTTACCCAACACCAGCCGCGACTGCAATGTACACAAGACTATGACTGCTACATATTATGTTATTTCAACCAAATCAGAAGTACAATAATTTTGAAAAGTAAGTGCAATGTATACTTCTAAATCTATCTAAATTTATTAATATGTAATTTTTTTCAAAACTATCGATCTTTCTTTGAAACATTTTCAATTCACAATTCACTGTTGGAAGCGCTGTACTTTTTAGTATAAATACGTATACGAAAAATTAAAATAATAGTTGAATTAACACATCGTTAAATGTTACGAGGAACATAGTTTTTTGGATTACACAGCAAAATCTTGGAATTTCAGTCCGATATTACTCCATTGAGTCTTTGGACTCACAAATAAATACCTCGAAAAGCCGACAAACATCTGTCTAGAACTTTTCTAGTAACCAGAGGGTATCGTAAACGACCCGTGTTTAGACCTCTTTCGTGAAAGTGACCGACCGCCGGCGCCGCTCGATTTCGTCATAAATCTCAGCCGTACCCCCCACGATAATTGACAAGTCTGTCATACAGCCCTACCATTTAAAACCTTTATTCTCTTCGTTTTAAAAATAGTTTCGCATGGTTTTTCTCTCTTCTCGTTTTACAATGGTCCAGTGACTAATAAATGAGTGTTGTGTTATGAGTTTGTTCGAGCTCAAAAAAACGTGGTTCGAAATTGTTTAACGTTTAACGAATGGTAAGTTATTCTAGTTTTTATGTTGGTCTTAACGTGTTAGGGGCCAAGAATACAACATTGTCTGTCCATTATAACATAGAACTGATATGTTGAATTCAGATCTCTAATTATTTAAAAACCAAAAAAATAAAGCAGCAGTCAAAGTGGCATGTACGCGTAACCTAATATATATTTTTTTTACATTAAAAGATCGCCGTCTTCCTCGTCGCACTTACGACATTTGCATATGTTATCTTTGTTAAACTCACGGAAGGAATATAATGAACCGGTCACCCGTCCAAGTGCTGACCGCTGCCCGCGTGGCTTACCTTCGGTGATCGAACGACAACCTTTACCGTTTGACGAGTTTTTATTCTGCAATTGTTTACAATTAATCGACAAAAAAAATTGTTTTCTTAATTATCTAGTACTTAAAGCTATGAATCTACATTATACGGGTCTGTGCATGTTTCCGAATACCTGCACGAAAAACAAATCGGTTCGGTGGTTGCTATGGATTTCAAAAAAAAACAAAAAGTGTTGGGGGGCAACGGCACGCGGTGTTCCCAAGCGGTCACCCATCCAAGTACTGACCGCGCCCGACGTTGCTTAACTTCGGTGATCGGACGAGAACCGGTGCTTTTCAACGTGG
>NW_027184250.1:0-16667 GCF_963966145.1 Tenebrio molitor | reverse complement strand
CTCACTCGGACGACAGAACCAGTCCAGACGGAAACCGGGGCGCGGGGTGGGTGGGTGGTTGTATGTCCGTGAATCTGTCCGGCGCGCGTCAACATTTCAGTTATCGTCGCGAGAGTTAAAACGAAAGGTGGTTAGTGTGAAAGTGACGTTTTTTCGTGGAGACACGTTACGAAGGGTGAGTACCTAATATAATATAAAACCAACCGAAAACCCACAATAGTGCCCCGGTTTATTATCGTGAATAGGTGTTTGGTAAATATTTTCTGTATTCCAACTAGCAAGTCTTTTATCAAAAAACTCCGGCAACATGGCTATTGTGGTATTGTTGATACCACCTAACTGAAGAACTTAGTTAATAACTAAGTCGACGATTTTATCGGGATATTGAACGGAGAAACAAAATAGCTCTTAGCGACAGTTGCCTGAAGTCGCAAATAACGGCGATTGACGAAATCACGTTTTTTTTATTTTAATTCCAATGAACAATACACAGGGTCACAATTATCTGTTATGTATTCTATAATGTTTTGCAAAGTAAATAATGTGAGTTGTCATGCGTAATATTAATTAGCTAAGTAATTTTTGCAAGTATTTTATGTCAGATATGCAATGTATAATAACGTAATGTTGCAAAGTATTTTAATTTTTATGCTAGGTAGAGATAATAACTCGACAATAACTCTTCTCTAATGAAAAAAAAAATAGAAAATGATTTAGGAACATAAAAAATCTCATTAAAACAGGAACAATTGAAATTAAAATAAACATAACATTCTGTACTAAAGTACAGTTTTGTTCACTCCTTTTTCAAAGTCTTCTGTCCTCTCATTTGCACATACTGCTATTCCAAAACAGTGAAATTGTCTGTTTCAGGGAATCCTTAACGTTCCTTGCTAATGTCAACAACGTTTTCGATGAAACAAAGAGTCGGAAAAATGTCGGCTCATTGTATTCAATAACATACGCGACTACAAAACCATCTGTATCATTTGTAGGAATCGCGGTTTTTTCGATGAGAATTCGTTCTAATTTTTTCTTTCTTAAAAAAGCTAAGTAATTTTAATTTCACTAAAGATGAACATTTAGGCTATATGCTGGGTAATGCAAATCCATCAACCATCAACTAGGTTGTTCAGCAGATGTACGATTGTTTATTTGATTTCTTCTTCCGAAGAGTTGTATTCTGGCAAAATAGAAATTTATTCATAACATAACCTCAATCAACTAAATTATTTCGAATACAATAACCACATAACTACAAGTTGGATAGGCATGGGTGCAAAATACCGATAATGCATGAAACCTAATAATAATAATAATGACATAATAAAAGTTAATTAAAAATCGCTGTTTCACGTCTTTTTCTTTTTTGTTCGAGAGTTTTTGTGGTTCTGAAAAGAACCGTTTATAAATGTGTCGAAAACGAAAAACATCTATTTCGAACTGGTGTACTTGGTGACGGCTTTGGTACCTTCGGAGACGGCGTGCTTGGCCAACTCACCGGGCAACAACAGACGCACGGCAGTTTGAATTTCTCTGCTGGTGATCGTCGAACGTTTGTTGTAGTGTGCCAGACGGGAAGCTTCAGCGGCGATACGTTCGAAGATGTCGTTCACGAAACTGTTCATTATGCTCATAGCCTTACTAGAGATACCGGTGTCGGGATGGACTTGTTTCAACACCTTGTAGATGTAGATGGCATAGCTCTCCTTCCTCCTGCGCTTCTTTTTTTGTCGCTCTTGGAAATGTTCTTCTGAGCTTTCCCGGCCTTCTTGGCTGCCTTACCACTTGTCTTCGGCGGCATTTTTCAATTCAATTCGATTCAACAAACTCGCGAACTGCTCTGACTCGTGTGCGTGCGTTAACTTTGCACCACCACCTTTCTGATAGGTAGTGTGTTCACCAGAACCCCACCTGAAAACGGGCTCCCACCAATCGTCACGTCCTATTCTCCTATCACGGAGGCTATAAATTCGAAGCACAGCTACCAGCTTTTACAATCGACGAGTCCCGTCCGTCAGTTTTATTACTTCTCGTGGTGTCTAACGAACGAACTTAAAATGTCAGGTCGCGGTAAAGGAGGTAAAGTGAAGGGAAAAGCGAAATCCCGTTCGAGCCGTGCCGGTCTCCAGTTTCCGGTGGGTAGGATACATCGTCTTCTCAGAAAAGGAAATTACGCGGAACGCGTCGGTGCAGGAGCTCCCGTCTATTTGGCCGCCGTCATGGAGTACTTAGCCGCCGAAGTTCTAGAATTGGCAGGAAACGCTGCCCGTGACAACAAGAAGACACGTATTATACCGCGTCATCTGCAGCTGGCCATCAGAAACGACGAGGAATTGAACAAACTCCTGTCCGGAGTTACGATCGCCCAAGGCGGTGTCTTACCCAACATTCAGGCCGTACTTTTACCCAAAAAAACCGAGAAGAAACCTTAAACGAACGATCGATCCATCTCCGTGGCGAAAACTCAAAATATCGGCCCTTCTCAGGGCCACTATAGCTTTTTTTTTTCGTAAAATGACCGATGCATCTTTTCTTTTTGTATTATTATCATTTACGACTGCAATGCCAAAAGGAAAGCAAGGGGTGTTTACGATCTTGGTACATTTATCAGGTAGTCAGTTAGTAATAATTGTCCGTTGTTTCTCGAAAGAACATCATGTTTCTTTTTTTTCCTCTTATTTTTATTTTGTGGTTCTGAAAAGAACCGATTTTGTATTTCGTATTTTATTCTGGTTTTCTCGAACGGTGAAGAGCGCCAGGAAATTAACCTCCGAAACCGTAGAGGGTGCGTCCTTGACGTTTCAAAGCGTAGACGACGTCCATCGCTGTCACGGTTTTACGTTTGGCGTGTTCCGTGTAGGTGACGGCATCTCGGATGACATTTTCCAAGAACACTTTCAGGACTCCGCGAGTTTCTTCGTAGATCAAACCGGAAATACGTTTCACGCCGCCACGACGAGCCAATCTTCTGATAGCGGGTTTCGTGATGCCCTGGATGTTGTCACGCAGGACTTTGCGATGACGCTTCGCTCCTCCTTTTCCCAATCCTTTGCCTCCTTTACCGCGACCGGTCATCTTTTCAGATTATTTCAACTGACACAAAATACCTGCACACCTCGTCCCTAGGAAGTCAACTACCGCAAAATTTCAACTAACGGAGCCTTATATAGATTCAACGGTTCACCATCGACCAATCGACGAAGTCAGCCGTTGACTTTGTTCACGTATAAAAGTACAATTTAATATGGCGGAATTTTTAGTACCCGTTTACCTTTCGACGCGTGCACGTCTAACGATCGTCAGAGTCGATTTTAATAATTGTCAGTTTTGTTTTTCATTCGTTTCATTCGAAATGGCCAGGACCAAGCAGACCGCACGCAAGTCCACCGGAGGAAAAGCCCCCAGGAAACAACTGGCTACCAAAGCGGCCAGGAAAAGCGCTCCCGCCACTGGCGGCGTCAAGAAGCCCCACCGTTACAGACCTGGTACCGTGGCTCTGCGTGAGATCCGTCGTTACCAGAAAAGTACCGAGTTGCTCATCCGCAAGCTTCCCTTTCAACGTTTGGTGAGGGAGATCGCTCAGGATTTCAAAACCGATTTGCGCTTCCAAAGCTCCGCCGTGATGGCCCTCCAGGAAGCGAGCGAAGCTTACTTGGTCGGTCTGTTCGAGGACACGAATTTGTGCGCCATCCACGCCAAACGTGTAACCATCATGCCAAAGGACATCCAACTTGCCAGACGTATTCGGGGTGAACGCGCTTAAATTTTTCCACATCGTGTTTCGGAAGAACAACACGAAACACGAATTTTATAACAAAAAAATCGGTTCTTTTCAGAACCTCAAACTTTACAGGCAAAAAAAAAAATATATCGCCCTTCAACCGGAAATGAATAAAATAAAAATGTCAATAATCGGTCGGTCCTCTCGATTCGGGTTGGGTTGCGGTCGTTCGTAAAATTTTATTGCATCCTGTCATCACCTACCTGCCAGCTGATGCTATCTATTTTATTTGGTTTCGCCGTAAGGATAGTTTTATTTCTTTTTTTCGTCGTAGATTATCGTGTGGCCCTGAAAAGGGCCATTTGTGCGTGCCCCGTTGCCGGTAGTACGATGATGACGTCGGAACGAGGCACAGCCGAACGAACATGAGTCGAGTATCCATCCACGTTTCTCACTTTTTCCTCTTCGGCGAAGCGGCCTTTTTCACCTTGACAGGAATGGCTTTGGCTGTCTTGGGTTTGGGTGCTTTGGGTTTTTTAGTCGGACCAGCCTTGTTAGATTTCTTCGCTTTGGAAGGCGATCGGGGTTTCGGGGCGGCTCTAGTTTTCTTTTCTGCCGAGGAGGCGGCCGATTTCTTGGCTTTCGCTGCGGCGGCGGAGGCAGCGACGGCGCTCTTCTTTTCGGCAGCAGTCTTCTTCGCTTTGGGGGAGGCTTGTTTTTTGGCTGTCTTCGAGGAAGCCTTGTCGGAAGTCGTCGCGACGGCGGTACGTTTGGCGGATGATTTTTTCGTCTTGGATGCGGCGGACGAAGCGGGTTTCCTCTTGTCGGAGGCGGAGGCGACTTTGGCACCACCGGAGGTGGACGAGGCGAGCTTGAACGAACCCGACGCGCCCTTACCTTTCGTCTGAACCAGAGATCCCGACGCCACGGCGCCTTTCAGATATTTCTTGATGAAAGGGGCGACCTTTTCGGCGTCGACTTTGTAATTTGCGGCGACGAACTTCTTGATGGCCTGAAGAGACGATCCTCCGCGTTCCTTGAGTCCCTTGATGGCGTTGTTTACCATCTCGGATGTCGGAGGATGGGACGGTTTCGCCCTGGGATTTTTCGCTTTTTTCTCTTTCTTCGCGTGGGATTGAGGGGTGGCAGCGGAACCGGTGGTGACCGATGATGCTGTTTGATTTTCGACGTCGGCCATCTTTCACGTTAAAACGTTAAAAGTTAATAATAATTATTGAAAAAACACTTGCTCACACACGTACACTTCGAGCACCTCGTGAACGAGAATTGAACAAAAAAATTTTCTAAGTCTTTATAAAATAGTCGCCACTGCGGGACGGAAGACTGAACGCGCACCGCGTCCGCCGTCGAAGAAATTGCAGGCCTCGGAATCGTTGCCCGCGTGATGGCATCGTCCTCTTTCCTCGATCACCATCGCCACCGTGTGATCAAGCTGGCCGAACTCGGTTTCCGAAGTTTCCCTGGAGATAGCGAAGTTCGTCTCGGAACGTCGGTGGGTTTCGAATCAGGTACACGCCCCTCCAACCACCAGCCCTAAATCCGGGTCGTCACGGTTTCGATTCGGGACCGACGGTTTACGTCGGCGGTGCGGGGTAGACGCGTCGATTCCGGGAATCCATATTTCGTTCGCCGAAATATTGGTCCATCTCTTCCCGGAATACCGCGCCACCTTCTCGATTTTACGACATCTTCGCGTCGCCAAACGCTTCCGAAACGGTCGAAGCACAGAAAGGACCTGGTGTTCGAACCGAGGCAATTCCGACAACAGGATGCCGCGAACCGCCTCTCCGACGTTCAGGTCGATCGTTTTCGGCGGAAGTTGAAACGGGACGAGTCGACGACGGGTCCCGTTGCCGTCCGGACCCTTCGGGACGGCCGAAAGTCCGTCGAGAGGATCATCCGAAAGGAGACGGTCTTCATCGTCCGACCGATGCCGCACCTACGAGTTTTCCGATATTTTCTTCGACGGATCTTCAGGTTTTCTTCCTTTCTTCCGTCTTTCTCTCTTCGTAATTTCGTGTCCGACCTGCGTCGTCCGAAGTCGGGGTGAAGATCGAAGAAAAAACGCCAAAATAACAACTCGTCAGCCACGCACACCGCGTTCGAATGTCTAACGGTCCAACTTGGATTTTCGAAGATCGCCGAATCCGAGGGACGATAAATAATAATAATAATAATAATAATGGTAATAAATAATAATGTTAATAATAATAATAATGATATGATGATTATAACGATAATTATTATAGATAGGTAAATAGAAACACAGGTCTCCTCTCGAAAATCGGAACTTCCTGATATTACTTACATATTTCGGTCGATCCAAATGTGGGAATCTCGTCGTCGTCGGAGCAAGCAGCGCGGTAGGTGGGGTGAAATTCTGGATTTTCCACCGCCGCCGGCGGTCGAAAAATGTGCGACGCGGGAGATCGCCAGTCCGTCTAGTAGTCTCTCTTGTCGTTAGAGCGTGACGTGGTGGTTGTTGTGGGATTTCCCGTTAGTTCGGTCCGACGTCGGTCGTCAGAGGGTAAGTGCATACGGAAACGAAACGCATCGCGTTTTGATGTTCATATTCGTGCATCGGAATGTTAAAAGCAATATATTTTACACCAACGATCACACCTAAACACCACGGGCAACGGCCATACCACGTTGAAAAGCACCGGTTCTCGTCCGATCACCGAAGTTAAGCAACGTCGGGCGCGGTCAGTACTTGGATGGGTGACCGCTTGGGAACACCGCGTGCCGTTGCCCCCCAACACTTTTTGTTTTTTTTTGAAATCCATAGCAACCACCGAACCGATTTGTTTTTCGTGCAGGTATTCGGAAACATGCACAGACCCGTATAATGTAGATTCATAGCTTTAAGTACTAGATAATTAAGAAAACAATTTTTTTTGTCGATTAATTGTAAACAATTGCAGAATAAAAACTCGTCAAACGGTAAAGGTTGTCGTTCGATCACCGAAGGTAAGCCACGCGGGCAGCGGTCAGCACTTGGACGGGTGACCGGTTCATTATATTCCTTCCGTGAGTTTAACAAAGATAACATATGCAAATGTCGTAAGTGCGACGAGGAAGACGGCGATCTTTTAATGTAAAAAAAATATATATTAGGTTACGCGTACATGCCACTTTGACTGCTGCTTTATTTTTTTGGTTTTTAAATAATTAGAGATCTGATTCAACATATCAGTTCTATGTTATAATGGACAGACAATGTTGTATTCTTGGCCCCTAACACGTTAAGACCAACATAAAAACTAGAATAACTTACCATTCGTTAAACGTTAAACAATTTCGAACCACGTTTTTTTGAGCTCGAACAAACTCATAACACAACACTCATTTATTAGTCACTGGACCATTGTAAAACGAGAAGAGAGAAAAACCATGCGAAACTATTTTTAAAACGAAGAGAATAAAGGTTTTAAATGGTAGGGCTGTATGACAGACTTGTCAATTATCGTGGGGGGTACGGCTGAGATTTATGACGAAATCGAGCGGCGCCGGCGGTCGGTCACTTTCACGAAAGAGGTCTAAACACGGGTCGTTTACGATACCCTCTGGTTACTAGAAAAGTTCTAGACAGATGTTTGTCGGCTTTTCGAGGTATTTATTTGTGAGTCCAAAGACTCAATGGAGTAATATCGGACTGAAATTCCAAGATTTTGCTGTGTAATCCAAAAAACTATGTTCCTCGTAACATTTAACGATGTGTTAATTCAACTATTATTTTAATTTTTCGTATACGTATTTATACTAAAAAGTACAGCGCTTCCAACAGTGAATTGTGAATTGAAATGTTTCAAAGAAAGATCGATAGTTTTGAAAAAAATTACATATTAATAAATTTAGATAGATTTAGAAGTATACATTGCACTTACTTTTCAAAATTATTGTACTTCTGATTTGGTTGAAATAACATAATATGTAGCAGTCATAGTCTTGTGTACATTGCAGTCGCGGCTGGTGTTGGGTAAACCTTTATTTTTTAGGGGGTCATTACCCAAATGACCTCATGGACCAGCCGTTCCTGTTAGGTTTTATATATCAAATTGATTCGTCTGTCTTTTTCATCATGCCTTCGAAAAGCGAGCTCCTGTTTCGCCAAAGTAACTGTGACGTCAATTAAATACGATAATAAAATTCGGTTTTTCCGAACTTATTGTGAGTGAGAGCAGTGAGAGCATCTTCTTTTCGTATCCCACCTCCACCCGGCGGCAGTAGTGCAGTGCTTATCAACATAATTACCGGCGTCTCGCCTCCACATTTTGACTTTTTTGTGTTTTATGTGTTCTCTAAGTCCAAAATTTTTAAATTTTTAAAAAGAGATTGCGGTACTATTCCTGTTGCTGAAATTATAATAATATATTTATTAATTTTTGTATTATATGTCTGTGTTATATTGTGTGAATTTGGAACAGCTATATCTAAAAGATATGCTTGCTTTTGTTGTTTATTTAAAATAATAATGTCTGGTCTGTTATGCTGAATGTGAATGTCAGTTAAAACTGTGCGATCAAAATATAATTTGTAATTGTCATTTTCTAAACAACTTTCTGGTTTATAAATGTAATGTGGTTGTGTATCCTTTAATAAATTGAATTTAACTGCTAAATTCATGTGTATAATTTTTGCGAATATATCATGACGTTTTTTATATTCGCTGTGAGCCAAAACGGTGCAAGATCTTGTATTGCAAATATAAAACCCTCAGCTCTTTAAAATATCTCCCATGTAAAGACTTTTGTTTTATATTTGCTATAGTGTCATATCACGAGCTCTATTGAGAAAATAATTTTTTAGTGAAGCAATTTGATTGTGTTGTAGAATTTCTAGATTTGAAAAACCCCTACCACCATTTTCGCGTGGTAAATTAAATCTTTCAACAGCAGATTTGGGGTGATGTTTACAAAATTTTGTAAAGAGAACTCTAGTTTGAATATTTATATTCTTTAAATTAGTTTTGGACCATTTTATAACACCAAAAGAATAGATTTAATTTGATTTGATTGATTAATACCTAAATATTTATAAAATTCTCCTTTATTTAAATTTTTAATGATTTCTCCTTCTTTAGTTATATATTCTAAATTTTCGTAATGACCACGACATATTGATTGATTTTCAGTTATTGTTAAGTTTTATGTCATCCATATAAAGAAGGTGATTTAATTTAATATTAATTTTATAAATTTTAAGAATTTTAATTAACCATGAATGTGGTACTGAATCATAGGCTTTTTTGTAGTCTATGAATTGTTGTTGCATTATTTTCCAAACGTTTGAGACTTAAAATATTCGTCAAATGTTCTTCTTTTTTTAAATCAGAATACCCCTGACAAATCCGAACATTTTGTTTTGCGGTAGATAAAAGTAAACATGGGCCAAGACAGAATATTAATATTCGGTGTGGAATTTTCCTGCGTTCTTGTTCATTTCTATCGAAGTGCTCACGAAAAGTTGTGAATATCAACACTTTGTAATTGTCGTAGTGAAAAATAAAAAAGATAGCTATGGGGCACAACTTATTTCGCACTTCATTAGAAAAGTAACAGTATTAAAATAAAAAAAATATTTTTCTAAATTTCGAACGTTAGGTCTATCCTGACCAGCCGCCAATTAGTGGTATTATTTTATTTTTTGCTGTTTTCCACAATAGTTATTTTTATATTAAATCATTGATTCAAAAAATTGAAATTAAAAATTCAAATTTTTGAAGGAACTCTGAAGTTTCAATGCAGTGACCATGTTGCTAGGTAACTAATAAAAAACAGTGCGTGAAATGAAAAACAGAAATAGTCGTATGCGTTTTGTATGGTTTCTATGGTTTCGATCTTACTAACAATGCAATGAAAATGACCCACTTCAGGCACAGATAACTATGCGTGAATTTCAATTTTTTGAATCAATTATATAAAAACAAAATTGATTTGGCGGCCGCTACACAAAAGTGGTGGGAGGCGAGAACCTGTTTCCGCCGGTCAATTTTAAAATTAATAAATTTTCCCTGGATACGTATTCGACTTATCCGGTACGAGTTATTTTTAAATTAACTTAATGGCCCGTTGCTCTTGTTCTTTTTACATTGAATATGCGATGTTTTGGCATCGTTAGCAATAGTACAATACTCACGCATTTTTAATCTAAAATTAACAAAACTTGAATGGATCGGGATTATCACACTTCTGAATTGAAGTTTTCATTCGTTTAAAATATAATTGATAGTAATACGTAATGCGGATTGCCTAAACGTTGCTTCCATCACGTCAACATCACACATTCACGTTCGCCCGTAGAAATGGCGTGATGCACACGAAATCGATCCAAAAAGGCTCATAATATTTGTGTCACGCGAATCTACGTCGAAAACTAGAAAAAAAAAAAATTCAATTCGAATTTCAATAATCGAAACGATGCGTCGTCGATACTAAACGTAGGTAGTAACTAAAGTGTGATCGGGTGCGATAAAAGTGTCCGTCAATAATCATCATCCGACAATCATTTAATAGACGAACGCTAATTTTTGGCACTCACTCGGACGACAGAACCAGTCCAGACGGAAACCGGGGCGCGGGGTGGGTGGGTGGTTGTATGTCCGTGAATCTGTCCGGCGCGCGTCAACATTTCAGTTATCGTCGCGAGAGTTAAAACGAAAGGTGGTTAGTGTGAAAGTGACGTTTTTTCGTGGAGACACGTTACGAAGGGTGAGTACCTAATATAATATAAAACCAACCGAAAACCCACAATAGTGCCCCGGTTTATTATCGTGAATAGGTGTTTGGTAAATATTTTCTGTATTCCAACTAGCAAGTCTTTTATCAAAAAACTCCGGCAACATGGCTATTGTGGTATTGTTGATACCACCTAACTGAAGAACTTAGTTAATAACTAAGTCGACGATTTTATCGGGAAATTGAACGGAGAAACAAAAATAGCTCTTAGCGACAGTTGCCTGAAGTCGCAAATAACGGCGATTGACGAAATCACGTTTTTTTTATTTTAATTCCAATGAACAATACACAGGGTCACAATTATCTGTTATGTATTCTATAATGTTTTGCAAAGTAAATAATGTGAGTTGTCATGCGTAATATTAATTAGCTAAGTAATTTTTGCAAGTATTTTATGTCAGATATGCAATGTATAATAACGTAATGTTGCAAAGTATTTTAATTTTTATGCTAGGTAGAGATAATAACTCGACAATAACTCTTCTCTAATGAAAAAAAAAATAGAAAATGATTTAGGAACATAAAAAATCTCATTAAAACAGGAACAATTGAAATTAAAATAAACATAACATTCTGTACTAAAGTACAGTTTTGTTCACTCCTTTTTTCAAAGTCTTCTGTCCTCTCATTTGCACATACTGCTATTCCAAAACAGTGAAATTGTCTGTTTCAGGGAATCCTTAACGTTCCTTGCTAATGTCAACAACGTTTTCGATGAAACAAAGAGTCGGAAAAATGTCGGCTCATTGTATTCAATAACATACGCGACTACAAAACCATCTGTATCATTTGTAGGAATCGCGGTTTTTTCGATGAGAATTCGTTCTAATTTTTTCTTTCTTAAAAAAGCTAAGTAATTTTAATTTCACTAAAGATGAACATTTAGGCTATATGCTGGGTAATGCAAATCCATCAACCATCAACTAGGTTGTTCAGCAGATGTACGATTGTTTATTTGATTTCTTCTTCCGAAGAGTTGTATTCTGGCAAAATAGAAATTTATTCATAACATAACCTCAATCAACTAAATTATTTCGAATACAATAACCACATAACTACAAGTTGGATAGGCATGGGTGCAAAATACCGATAATGCATGAAACCTAATAATAATAATAATGACATAATAAAAGTTAATTAAAAATCGCTGTTTCACGTCTTTTTCTTTTTTGTTCGAGAGTTTTTGTGGTTCTGAAAAGAACCGTTTATAAATGTGTCGAAAACGAAAAACATCTATTTCGAACTGGTGTACTTGGTGACGGCTTTGGTACCTTCGGAGACGGCGTGCTTGGCCAACTCACCGGGCAACAACAGACGCACGGCAGTTTGAATTTCTCTGCTGGTGATCGTCGAACGTTTGTTGTAGTGTGCCAGACGGGAAGCTTCAGCGGCGATACGTTCGAAGATGTCGTTCACGAAACTGTTCATTATGCTCATAGCCTTACTAGAGATACCGGTGTCGGGATGGACTTGTTTCAACACCTTGTAGATGTAGATGGCATAGCTCTCCTTCCTCCTGCGCTTCTTTTTTTTGTCGCTCTTGGAAATGTTCTTCTGAGCTTTCCCGGCCTTCTTGGCTGCCTTACCACTTGTCTTCGGCGGCATTTTTCAATTCAATTCGATTCAACAAACTCGCGAACTGCTCTGACTCGTGTGCGTGCGTTAACTTTGCACCACCACCTTTCTGATAGGTAGTGTGTTCACCAGAACCCCACCTGAAAACGGGCTCCCACCAATCGTCACGTCCTATTCTCCTATCACGGAGGCTATAAATTCGAAGCACAGCTACCAGCTTTTACAATCGACGAGTCCCGTCCGTCAGTTTTATTACTTCTCGTGGTGTCTAACGAACGAACTTAAAATGTCAGGTCGCGGTAAAGGAGGTAAAGTGAAGGGAAAAGCGAAATCCCGTTCGAGCCGTGCCGGTCTCCAGTTTCCGGTGGGTAGGATATATCGTCTTCTCAGAAAAGGAAATTACGCGGAACGCGTCGGTGCAGGAGCTCCCGTCTATTTGGCCGCCGTCATGGAGTACTTAGCCGCCGAAGTTCTAGAATTGGCAGGAAACGCTGCCCGTGACAACAAGAAGACACGTATTATACCGCGTCATCTGCAGCTGGCCATCAGAAACGACGAGGAATTGAACAAACTCCTGTCCGGAGTTACGATCGCCCAAGGCGGTGTCTTACCCAACATTCAGGCCGTACTTTTACCCAAAAAAACCGAGAAGAAACCTTAAACGAACGATCGATCCATCTCCGTGGCGAAAACTCAAAATATCGGCCCTTCTCAGGGCCACTATAGCTTTTTTTTTTCGTAAAATGACCGATGCATCTTTTCTTTTTGTATTATTATCATTTACGACTGCAATGCCAAAAGGAAAGCAAGGGGTGTTTACGATCTTGGTACATTTATCAGGTAGTCAGTTAGTAATAATTGTCCGTTGTTTCTCGAAAGAACATCATGTTTCTTTTTTTTCCTCTTATTTTTATTTTGTGGTTCTGAAAAGAACCGATTTTGTATTTCGTATTTTATTCTGGTTTTCTCGAACGGTGAAGAGCGCCAGGAAATTAACCTCCGAAACCGTAGAGGGTGCGTCCTTGACGTTTCAAAGCGTAGACGACGTCCATCGCTGTCACGGTTTTACGTTTGGCGTGTTCCGTGTAGGTGACGGCATCTCGGATGACATTTTCCAAGAACACTTTCAGGACTCCGCGAGTTTCTTCGTAGATCAAACCGGAAATACGTTTCACGCCGCCACGACGAGCCAATCTTCTGATAGCGGGTTTCGTGATGCCCTGGATGTTGTCACGCAGGACTTTGCGATGACGCTTCGCTCCTCCTTTTCCCAATCCTTTGCCTCCTTTACCGCGACCGGTCATCTTTTCAGATTATTTCAACTGACACAAAATACCTGCACACCTCGTCCCTAGGAAGTCAACTACCGCAAAATTTCAACTAACGGAGCCTTATATAGATTCAACGGTTCACCATCGACCAATCGACGAAGTCAGCCGTTGACTTTGTTCACGTATAAAAGTACAATTTAATATGGCGGAATTTTTAGTACCCGTTTACCTTTCGACGCGTGCACGTCTAACGATCGTCAGAGTCGATTTTAATAATTGTCAGTTTTGTTTTTCATTCGTTTCATTCGAAATGGCCAGGACCAAGCAGACCGCACGCAAGTCCACCGGAGGAAAAGCCCCCAGGAAACAACTGGCTACCAAAGCGGCCAGGAAAAGCGCTCCCGCCACTGGCGGCGTCAAGAAGCCCCACCGTTACAGACCTGGTACCGTGGCTCTGCGTGAGATCCGTCGTTACCAGAAAAGTACCGAGTTGCTCATCCGCAAGCTTCCCTTTCAACGTTTGGTGAGGGAGATCGCTCAGGATTTCAAAACCGATTTGCGCTTCCAAAGCTCCGCCGTGATGGCCCTCCAGGAAGCGAGCGAAGCTTACTTGGTCGGTCTGTTCGAGGACACGAATTTGTGCGCCATCCACGCCAAACGTGTAACCATCATGCCAAAGGACATCCAACTTGCCAGACGTATTCGGGGTGAACGCGCTTAAATTTTTCCACATCGTGTTTCGGAAGAACAACACGAAACACGAATTTTATAACAAAAAAATCGGTTCTTTTCAGAACCTCAAACTTTACAGGCAAAAAAAAAAATATATCGCCCTTCAACCGGAAATGAATAAAATAAAAATGTCAATAATCGGTCGGTCCTCTCGATTCGGGTTGGGTTGCGGTCGTTCGTAAAATTTTATTGCATCCTGTCATCACCTACCTGCCAGCTGATGCTATCTATTTTATTTGGTTTCGCCGTAAGGATAGTTTTATTTCTTTTTTTCGTCGTAGATTATCGTGTGGCCCTGAAAAGGGCCATTTGTGCGTGCCCCGTTGCCGGTAGTACGATGATGACGTCGGAACGAGGCACAGCCGAACGAACATGAGTCGAGTATCCATCCACGTTTCTCACTTTTTCCTCTTCGGCGAAGCGGCCTTTTTCACCTTGACAGGAATGGCTTTGGCTGTCTTGGGTTTGGGTGCTTTGGGTTTTTTAGTCGGACCAGCCTTGTTAGATTTCTTCGCTTTGGAAGGCGATCGGGGTTTCGGGGCGGCTCTAGTTTTCTTTTCTGCCGAGGAGGCGGCCGATTTCTTGGCTTTCGCTGCGGCGGCGGAGGCAGCGACGGCGCTCTTCTTTTCGGCAGCAGTCTTCTTCGCTTTGGGGGAGGCTTGTTTTTTGGCTGTCTTCGAGGAAGCCTTGTCGGAAGTCGTCGCGACGGCGGTACGTTTGGCGGATGATTTTTTCGTCTTGGATGCGGCGGACGAAGCGGGTTTCCTCTTGTCGGAGGCGGAGGCGACTTTGGCACCACCGGAGGTGGACGAGGCGAGCTTGAACGAACCCGACGCGCCCTTACCTTTCGTCTGAACCAGAGATCCCGACGCCACGGCGCCTTTCAGATATTTCTTGATGAAAGGGGCGACCTTTTCGGCGTCGACTTTGTAATTTGCGGCGACGAACTTCTTGATGGCCTGAAGAGACGATCCTCCGCGTTCCTTGAGTCCCTTGATGGCGTTGTTTACCATCTCGGATGTCGGAGGATGGGACGGTTTCGCCCTGGGATTTTTCGCTTTTTTCTCTTTCTTCGCGTGGGATTGAGGGGTGGCAGCGGAACCGGTGGTGACCGATGATGCTGTTTGATTTTCGACGTCGGCCATCTTTCACGTTAAAACGTTAAAAGTTAATAATAATTATTGAAAAAACACTTGCTCACACACGTACACTTCGAGCACCTCGTGAACGAGAATTGAACAAAAAAATTTTCTAAGTCTTTATAAAATAGTCGCCACTGCGGACGGAAGACTGAACGCGCACCGCGTCCGCCGTCGAAGAAATTGCAGGCCTCGGAATCGTTGCCCGCGTGATGGCATCGTCCTCTTTCCTCGATCACCATCGCCACCGTGTGATCAAGCTGGCCGAACTCGGTTTCCGAAGTTTCCCTGGAGATAGCGAAGTTCGTCTCGGAACGTCGGTGGGTTTCGAATCAGGTACACGCCCCTCCAACCACCAGCCCTAAATCCGGGTCGTCACGGTTTCGATTCGGGACCGACGGTTTACGTCGGCGGTGCGGGGTAGACGCGTCGATTCCGGGAATCCATATTTCGTTCGCCGAAATATTGGTCCATCTCTTCCCGGAATACCGCGCCACCTTCTCGATTTTACGACATCTTCGCGTCGCCAAACGCTTCCGAAACGGTCGAAGCACAGAAAGGACCTGGTGTTCGAACCGAGGCAATTCCGACAACAGGATGCCGCGAACCGCCTCTCCGACGTTCAGGTCGATCGTTTTCGGCGGAAGTTGAAACGGGACGAGTCGACGACGGGTCCCGTTGCCGTCCGGACCCTTCGGGACGGCCGAAAGTCCGTCGAGAGGATCATCCGAAAGGAGACGGTCTTCATCGTCCGACCGATGCCGCACCTACGAGTTTTCCGATATTTTCTTCGACGGATCTTCAGGTTTTCTTCCTTTCTTCCGTCTTTCTCTCTTCGTAATTTCGTGTCCGACCTGCGTCGTCCGAAGTCGGGGTGAAGATCGAAGAAAAAACGCCAAAAATAACAACTCGTCAGCCACGCACACCGCGTTCGAATGTCTAACGGTCCAACTTGGATTTTCGAAGATCGCCGAATCCGAGGGACGATAAATAATAATAATAATAATAATAATGGTAATAAATAATAATGTTAATAATAATAATAATGATATGATGATTATAACGATAATTATTATAGATAGGTAAATAGAAACACAGGTCTCCTCTCGAAAATCGGAACTTCCTGATATTACTTACATATTTCGGTCGATCCAAATGTGGGAATCTCGTCGTCGTCGGAGCAAGCAGCGCGGTAGGTGGGGTGAAATTCTGGATTTTCCACCGCCGCCGGCGGTCGAAAAATGTGCGACGCGGGAGATCGCCAGTCCGTCTAGTAGTCTCTCTTGTCGTTAGAGCGTGACGTGGTGGTTGTTGTGGGATTTCCCGTTAGTTCGGTCCGACGTCGGTCGTCAGAGGGTAAGTGCATACGGAAACGAAACGCATCGCGTTTTGATGTTCATATTCGTGCATCGGAATGTTAAAAGCAATATATTTTACACCAACGATCACACCTAAACACCACGGCAAC
>NW_027184249.1:0-16731 GCF_963966145.1 Tenebrio molitor | reverse complement strand
GGCGAAACCAAATAAAATAGATAGCATCAGCTGGCAGGTAGGTGATGACAGGATGCAATAAAATTTTACGAACGACCGCAACCCAACCCGAATCGAGAGGACCGACCGATTATTGACATTTTTATTTTATTCATTTCCGGTTGAAGGGCGATATATTTTTTTTTTTGCCTGTAAAGTTTGAGGTTCTGAAAAGAACCGATTTTTTTGTTATAAAATTCGTGTTTCGTGTTGTTCTTCCGAAACACGATGTGGAAAAATTTAAGCGCGTTCACCCCGAATACGTCTGGCAAGTTGGATGTCCTTTGGCATGATGGTTACACGTTTGGCGTGGATGGCGCACAAATTCGTGTCCTCGAACAGACCGACCAAGTAAGCTTCGCTCGCTTCCTGGAGGGCCATCACGGCGGAGCTTTGGAAGCGCAAATCGGTTTGAAATCCTGAGCGATCTCCCTCACCAAACGTTGAAAGGGAAGCTTGCGGATGAGCAACTCGGTACTTTTCTGGTAACGACGGATCTCACGCAGAGCCACGGTACCAGGTCTGTAACGGTGGGGCTTCTTGACGCCGCCAGTGGCGGGAGCGCTTTTCCTGGCCGCTTTGGTAGCCAGTTGTTTCCTGGGGGCTTTTCCTCCGGTGGACTTGCGTGCGGTCTGCTTGGTCCTGGCCATTTCGAATGAAACGAATGAAAAACAAAACTGACAATTATTAAAATCGACTCTGACGATCGTTAGACGTGCACGCGTCGAAAGGTAAACGGGTACTAAAAATTCCGCCATATTAAATTGTACTTTTATACGTGAACAAAGTCAACGGCTGACTTCGTCGATTGGTCGATGGTGAACCGTTGAATCTATATAAGGCTCCGTTAGTTGAAATTTTGCGGTAGTTGACTTCCTAGGGACGAGGTGTGCAGGTATTTTGTGTCAGTTGAAATAATCTGAAAAGATGACCGGTCGCGGTAAAGGAGGCAAAGGATTGGGAAAAGGAGGAGCGAAGCGTCATCGCAAAGTCCTGCGTGACAACATCCAGGGCATCACGAAACCCGCTATCAGAAGATTGGCTCGTCGTGGCGGCGTGAAACGTATTTCCGGTTTGATCTACGAAGAAACTCGCGGAGTCCTGAAAGTGTTCTTGGAAAATGTCATCCGAGATGCCGTCACCTACACGGAACACGCCAAACGTAAAACCGTGACAGCGATGGACGTCGTCTACGCTTTGAAACGTCAAGGACGCACCCTCTACGGTTTCGGAGGTTAATTTCCTGGCGCTCTTCACCGTTCGAGAAAACCAGAATAAAATACGAAATACAAAATCGGTTCTTTTCAGAACCACAAAATAAAAATAAGAGGAAAAAAAAGAAACATGATGTTCTTTCGAGAAACAACGGACAATTATTACTAACTGACTACCTGATAAATGTACCAAGATCGTAAACACCCCTTGCTTTCCTTTTGGCATTGCAGTCGTAAATGATAATAATACAAAAAGAAAAGATGCATCGGTCATTTTACGAAAAAAAAAAGCTATAGTGGCCCTGAGAAGGGCCGATATTTTGAGTTTTCGCCACGGAGATGGATCGATCGTTCGTTTAAGGTTTCTTCTCGGTTTTTTTGGGTAAAAGTACGGCCTGAATGTTGGGTAAGACACCGCCTTGGGCGATCGTAACTCCGGACAGGAGTTTGTTCAATTCCTCGTCGTTTCTGATGGCCAGCTGCAGATGACGCGGTATAATACGTGTCTTCTTGTTGTCACGGGCAGCGTTTCCTGCCAATTCTAGAACTTCGGCGGCTAAGTACTCCATGACGGCGGCCAAATAGACGGGAGCTCCTGCACCGACGCGTTCCGCGTAATTTCCTTTTCTGAGAAGACGATGTATCCTACCCACCGGAAACTGGAGACCGGCACGGCTCGAACGGGATTTCGCTTTTCCCTTCACTTTACCTCCTTTACCGCGACCTGACATTTTAAGTTCGTTCGTTAGACACCACGAGAAGTAATAAAACTGACGGACGGGACTCGTCGATTGTAAAAGCTGGTAGCTGTGCTTCGAATTTATAGCCTCCGTGATAGGAGAATAGGACGTGACGATTGGTGGGAGCCCGTTTTCAGGTGGGGTTCTGGTGAACACACTACCTATCAGAAAGGTGGTGGTGCAAAGTTAACGCACGCACACGAGTCAGAGCAGTTCGCGAGTTTGTTGAATCGAATTGAATTGAAAAATGCCGCCGAAGACAAGTGGTAAGGCAGCCAAGAAGGCCGGGAAAGCTCAGAAGAACATTTCCAAGAGCGACAAAAAAAAGAAGCGCAGGAGGAAGGAGAGCTATGCCATCTACATCTACAAGGTGTTGAAACAAGTCCATCCCGACACCGGTATCTCTAGTAAGGCTATGAGCATAATGAACAGTTTCGTGAACGACATCTTCGAACGTATCGCCGCTGAAGCTTCCCGTCTGGCACACTACAACAAACGTTCGACGATCACCAGCAGAGAAATTCAAACTGCCGTGCGTCTGTTGTTGCCCGGTGAGTTGGCCAAGCACGCCGTCTCCGAAGGTACCAAAGCCGTCACCAAGTACACCAGTTCGAAATAGATGTTTTTCGTTTTCGACACATTTATAAACGGTTCTTTTCAGAACCACAAAAACTCTCGAACAAAAAAGAAAAAGACGTGAAACAGCGATTTTTAATTAACTTTTATTATGTCATTATTATTATTATTAGGTTTCATGCATTATCGGTATTTTGCACCCATGCCTATCCAACTTGTAGTTATGTGGTTATTGTATTCGAAATAATTTAGTTGATTGAGGTTATGTTATGAATAAATTTCTATTTTGCCAGAATACAACTCTTCGGAAGAAGAAATCAAATAAACAATCGTACATCTGCTGAACAACCTAGTTGATGGTTGATGGATTTGCATTACCCAGCATATAGCCTAAATGTTCATCTTTAGTGAAATTAAAATTACTTAGCTTTTTTAAGAAAGAAAAAATTAGAACGAATTCTCATCGAAAAAACCGCGATTCCTACAAATGATACAGATGGTTTTGTAGTCGCGTATGTTATTGAATACAATGAGCCGACATTTTTCCGACTCTTTGTTTCATCGAAAACGTTGTTGACATTAGCAAGGAACGTTAAGGATTCCCTGAAACAGACAATTTCACTGTTTTGGAATAGCAGTATGTGCAAATGAGAGGACAGAAGACTTTGAAAAAAGGAGTGAACAAAACTGTACTTTAGTACAGAATGTTATGTTTATTTTAATTTCAATTGTTCCTGTTTTAATGAGATTTTTTATGTTCCTAAATCATTTTCTATTTTTTTTTTCATTAGAGAAGAGTTATTGTCGAGTTATTATCTCTACCTAGCATAAAAATTAAAATACTTTGCAACATTACGTTATTATACATTGCATATCTGACATAAAATACTTGCAAAAATTACTTAGCTAATTAATATTACGCATGACAACTCACATTATTTACTTTGCAAAACATTATAGAATACATAACAGATAATTGTGACCCTGTGTATTGTTCATTGGAATTAAAATAAAAAAAACGTGATTTCGTCAATCGCCGTTATTTGCGACTTCAGGCAACTGTCGCTAAGAGCTATTTTTGTTTCTCCGTTCAATTTCCCGATAAAATCGTCGACTTAGTTATTAACTAAGTTCTTCAGTTAGGTGGTATCAACAATACCACAATAGCCATGTTGCCGGAGTTTTTTGATAAAAGACTTGCTAGTTGGAATACAGAAAATATTTACCAAACACCTATTCACGATAATAAACCGGGGCACTATTGTGGGTTTTCGGTTGGTTTTATATTATATTAGGTACTCACCCTTCGTAACGTGTCTCCACGAAAAAACGTCACTTTCACACTAACCACCTTTCGTTTTAACTCTCGCGACGATAACTGAAATGTTGACGCGCGCCGGACAGATTCACGGACATACAACCACCCACCCACCCCGCGCCCCGGTTTCCGTCTGGACTGGTTCTGTCGTCCGAGTGAGTGCCAAAAATTAGCGTTCGTCTATTAAATGATTGTCGGATGATGATTATTGACGGACACTTTTATCGCACCCGATCACACTTTAGTTACTACCTACGTTTAGTATCGACGACGCATCGTTTCGATTATTGAAATTCGAATTGAATTTTTTTTTTTTCTAGTTTTCGACGTAGATTCGCGTGACACAAATATTATGAGCCTTTTTGGATCGATTTCGTGTGCATCACGCCATTTCTACGGGCGAACGTGAATGTGTGATGTTGACGTGATGGAAGCAACGTTTAGGCAATCCGCATTACGTATTACTATCAATTATATTTTAAACGAATGAAAACTTCAATTCAGAAGTGTGATAATCCCGATCCATTCAAGTTTTGTTAATTTTAGATTAAAAATGCGTGAGTATTGTACTATTGCTAACGATGCCAAAACATCGCATATTCAATGTAAAAAGAACAAGAGCAACGGGCCATTAAGTTAATTTAAAAATAACTCGTACCGGATAAGTCGAATACGTATCCAGGGAAAATTTATTAATTTTAAAATTGACCGGCGGAAACAGGTTCTCGCCTCCCACCACTTTTGTGTAGCGGCCGCCAAATCAATTTTGTTTTTATATAATTGATTCAAAAAATTGAAATTCACGCATAGTTATCTGTGCCTGAAGTGGGTCATTTTCATTGCATTGTTAGTAAGATCGAAACCATAGAAACCATACAAAACGCATACGACTATTTCTGTTTTTCATTTCACGCACTGTTTTTTATTAGTTACCTAGCAACATGGTCACTGCATTGAAACTTCAGAGTTCCTTCAAAAATTTGAATTTTTAATTTCAATTTTTTGAATCAATGATTTAATATAAAAATAACTATTGTGGAAAACAGCAAAAAATAAAATAATACCACTAATTGGCGGCTGGTCAGGATAGACCTAACGTTCGAAATTTAGAAAAATATTTTTTTTATTTTAATACTGTTACTTTTCTAATGAAGTGCGAAATAAGTTGTGCCCCATAGCTATCTTTTTTATTTTTCACTACGACAATTACAAAGTGTTGATATTCACAACTTTTCGTGAGCACTTCGATAGAAATGAACAAGAACGCAGGAAAATTCCACACCGAATATTAATATTCTGTCTTGGCCCATGTTTACTTTTATCTACCGCAAAACAAAATGTTCGGATTTGTCAGGGGTATTCTGATTTAAAAAAAGAAGAACATTTGACGAATATTTTAAGTCTCAAACGTTTGGAAAATAATGCAACAACAATTCATAGACTACAAAAAAGCCTATGATTCAGTACCACATTCATGGTTAATTAAAATTCTTAAAATTTATAAAATTAATATTAAATTAAATCACCTTCTTTATATGGATGACATAAAACTTAACAATAACTGAAAATCAATCAATATGTCGTGGTCATTACGAAAATTTAGAATATATAACTAAAGAAGGAGAAATCATTAAAAATTTAAATAAAGGAGAATTTTATAAATATTTAGGTATTAATCAATCAAATCAAATTAAATCTATTCTTTTGGTGTTATAAAATGGTCCAAAACTAATTTAAAGAATATAAATATTCAAACTAGAGTTCTCTTTACAAAATTTTGTAAACATCACCCCAAATCTGCTGTTGAAAGATTTAATTTACCACGCGAAAATGGTGGTAGGGGTTTTTCAAATCTAGAAATTCTACAACACAATCAAATTGCTTCACTAAAAAATTATTTTCTCAATAGAGCTCGTGATATGACACTATAGCAAATATAAAACAAAAGTCTTTACATGGGAGATATTTTAAAGAGCTGAGGGTTTTATATTTGCAATACAAGATCTTGCACCGTTTTGGCTCACAGCGAATATAAAAAACGTCATGATATATTCGCAAAAATTATACACATGAATTTAGCAGTTAAATTCAATTTATTAAAGGATACACAACCACATTACATTTATAAACCAGAAAGTTGTTTAGAAAATGACAATTACAAATTATATTTTGATCGCACAGTTTTAACTGACATTCACATTCAGCATAACAGACCAGACATTATTATTTTAAATAAACAACAAAAGCAAGCATATCTTTTAGATATAGCTGTTCCAAATTCACACAATATAACACAGACATATAATACAAAAATTAATAAATATATTATTATAATTTCAGCAACAGGAATAGTACCGCAATCTCTTTTTAAAAATTTAAAAATTTTGGACTTAGAGAACACATAAAACACAAAAAAGTCAAAATGTGGAGGCGAGACGCCGGTAATTATGTTGATAAGCACTGCACTACTGCCGCCGGGTGGAGGTGGGATACGAAAAGAAGATGCTCTCACTGCTCTCACTCACAATAAGTTCGGAAAAACCGAATTTTATTATCGTATTTAATTGACGTCACAGTTACTTTGGCGAAACAGGAGCTCGCTTTTCGAAGGCATGATGAAAAAGACAGACGAATCAATTTGATATATAAAACCTAACAGGAACGGCTGGTCCATGAGGTCATTTGGGTAATGACCCCCTAAAAAATAAAGGTTTTACCCAACACCAGCCGCGACTGCAATGTACACAAGACTATGACTGCTACATATTATGTTATTTCAACCAAATCAGAAGTACAATAATTTTGAAAAGTAAGTGCAATGTATACTTCTAAATCTATCTAAATTTATTAATATGTAATTTTTTTCAAAACTATCGATCTTTCTTTGAAACATTTTCAATTCACAATTCACTGTTGGAAGCGCTGTACTTTTTAGTATAAATACGTATACGAAAAATTAAAATAATAGTTGAATTAACACATCGTTAAATGTTACAAGGAACATAGTTTTTTGGATTACACAGCAAAATCTTGGAATTTCAGTCCGATATTACTCCATTGAGTCTTTGGACTCACAAATAAATACCTCGAAAAGCCGACAAACATCTGTCTAGAACTTTTCTAGTAACCAGAGGGTATCGTAAACGACCCGTGTTTAGACCTCTTTCGTGAAAGTGACCGACCGCCGGCGCCGCTCGATTTCGTCATAAATCTCAGCCGTACCCCCCACGATAATTGACAAGTCTGTCATACAGCCCTACCATTTAAAACCTTTATTCTCTTCGTTTTAAAAATAGTTTCGCATGGTTTTTCTCTCTTCTCGTTTTACAATGGTCCAGTGACTAATAAATGAGTGTTGTGTTATGAGTTTGTTCGAGCTCAAAAAAACGTGGTTCGAAATTGTTTAACGTTTAACGAATGGTAAGTTATTCTAGTTTTTATGTTGGTCTTAACGTGTTAGGGGCCAAGAATACAACATTGTCTGTCCATTATAACATAGAACTGATATGTTGAATTCAGATCTCTAATTATTTAAAAACCAAAAAAATAAAGCAGCAGTCAAAGTGGCATGTACGCGTAACCTAATATATATTTTTTTTACATTAAAAGATCGCCGTCTTCCTCGTCGCACTTACGACATTTGCATATGTTATCTTTGTTAAACTCACGGAAGGAATATAATGAACCGGTCACCCGTCCAAGTGCTGACCGCTGCCCGCGTGGCTTACCTTCGGTGATCGAACGACAACCTTTACCGTTTGACGAGTTTTTATTCTGCAATTGTTTACAATTAATCGACAAAAAAAATTGTTTTCTTAATTATCTAGTACTTAAAGCTATGAATCTACATTATACGGGTCTGTGCATGTTTCCGAATACCTGCACGAAAAACAAATCGGTTCGGTGGTTGCTATGGATTTCAAAAAAAAACAAAAAGTGTTGGGGGGCAACGGCACGCGGTGTTCCCAAGCGGTCACCCATCCAAGTACTGACCGCGCCCGACGTTGCTTAACTTCGGTGATCGGACGAGAACCGGTGCTTTTCAACGTGGTATGGCCGTTGCCGTGGTGTTTAGGTGTGATCGTTGGTGTAAAATATATTGCTTTTAACATTCCGATGCACGAATATGAACATCAAAACGCGATGCGTTTCGTTTCCGTATGCACTTACCCTCTGACGACCGACGTCGGACCGAACTAACGGGAAATCCCACAACAACCACCACGTCACGCTCTAACGACAAGAGAGACTACTAGACGGACTGGCGATCTCCCGCGTCGCACATTTTTCGACCGCCGGCGGCGGTGGAAAATCCAGAATTTCACCCCACCTACCGCGCTGCTTGCTCCGACGACGACGAGATTCCCACATTTGGATCGACCGAAATATGTAAGTAATATCAGGAAGTTCCGATTTTCGAGAGGAGACCTGTGTTTCTATTTACCTATCTATAATAATTATCGTTATAATCATCATATCATTATTATTATTATTAACATTATTATTTATTACCATTATTATTATTATTATTATTATTTATCGTCCCTCGGATTCGGCGATCTTCGAAAATCCAAGTTGGACCGTTAGACATTCGAACGCGGTGTGCGTGGCTGACGAGTTGTTATTTTTGGCGTTTTTTCTTCGATCTTCACCCCGACTTCGGACGACGCAGGTCGGACACGAAATTACGAAGAGAGAAAGACGGAAGAAAGGAAGAAAACCTGAAGATCCGTCGAAGAAAATATCGGAAAACTCGTAGGTGCGGCATCGGTCGGACGATGAAGACCGTCTCCTTTCGGATGATCCTCTCGACGGACTTTCGGCCGTCCCGAAGGGTCCGGACGGCAACGGGACCCGTCGTCGACTCGTCCCGTTTCAACTTCCGCCGAAAACGATCGACCTGAACGTCGGAGAGGCGGTTCGCGGCATCCTGTTGTCGGAATTGCCTCGGTTCGAACACCAGGTCCTTTCTGTGCTTCGACCGTTTCGGAAGCGTTTGGCGACGCGAAGATGTCGTAAAATCGAGAAGGTGGCGCGGTATTCCGGGAAGAGATGGACCAATATTTCGGCGAACGAAATATGGATTCCCGGAATCGACGCGTCTACCCCGCACCGCCGACGTAAACCGTCGGTCCCGAATCGAAACCGTGACGACCCGGATTTAGGGCTGGTGGTTGGAGGGGCGTGTACCTGATTCGAAACCCACCGACGTTCCGAGACGAACTTCGCTATCTCCAGGGAAACTTCGGAAACCGAGTTCGGCCAGCTTGATCACACGGTGGCGATGGTGATCGAGGAAAGAGGACGATGCCATCACGCGGGCAACGATTCCGAGGCCTGCAATTTCTTCGACGGCGGACGCGGTGCGCGTTCAGTCTTCCGTCCGCAGTGGCGACTATTTTATAAAGACTTAGAAAATTTTTTTGTTCAATTCTCGTTCACGAGGTGCTCGAAGTGTACGTGTGTGAGCAAGTGTTTTTTCAATAATTATTATTAACTTTTAACGTTTTAACGTGAAAGATGGCCGACGTCGAAAATCAAACAGCATCATCGGTCACCACCGGTTCCGCTGCCACCCCTCAATCCCACGCGAAGAAAGAGAAAAAAGCGAAAAATCCCAGGGCGAAACCGTCCCATCCTCTGACATCCGAGATGGTAAACAACGCCATCAAGGGACTCAAGGAACGCGGAGGATCGTCTCTTCAGGCCATCAAGAAGTTCGTCGCCGCAAATTACAAAGTCGACGCCGAAAAGGTCGCCCCTTTCATCAAGAAATATCTGAAAGGCGCCGTGGCGTCGGGATCTCTGGTTCAGACGAAAGGTAAGGGCGCGTCGGGTTCGTTCAAGCTCGCCTCGTCCACCTCCGGTGGTGCCAAAGTCGCCTCCGCCTCCGACAAGAGGAAACCCGCTTCGTCCGCCGCATCCAAGACGAAAAAATCATCCGCCAAACGTACCGCCGTCGCGACGACTTCCGACAAGGCTTCCTCGAAGACAGCCAAAAAACAAGCCTCCCCCAAAGCGAAGAAGACTGCTGCCGAAAAGAAGAGCGCCGTCGCTGCCTCCGCCGCCGCAGCGAAAGCCAAGAAATCGGCCGCCTCCTCGGCAGAAAAGAAAACTAGAGCCGCCCCGAAACCCCGATCGCCTTCCAAAGCGAAGAAATCTAACAAGGCTGGTCCGACTAAAAAACCCAAAGCACCCAAACCCAAGACAGCCAAAGCCATTCCTGTCAAGGTGAAAAAGGCCGCTTCGCCGAAGAGGAAAAAGTGAGAAACGTGGATGGATACTCGACTCATGTTCGTTCGGCTGTGCCTCGTTCCGACGTCATCATCGTACTACCGGCAACGGGGCACGCACAAATGGCCCTTTTCAGGGCCACACGATAATCTACGACGAAAAAAAGAAATAAAACTATCCTTACGGCGAAACCAAATAAAATAGATAGCATCAGCTGGCAGGTAGGTGATGACAGGATGCAATAAAATTTTACGAACGACCGCAACCCAACCCGAATCGAGAGGACCGACCGATTATTGACATTTTTATTTTATTCATTTCCGGTTGAAGGGCGATATATTTTTTTTTTTGCCTGTAAAGTTTGAGGTTCTGAAAAGAACCGATTTTTTTGTTATAAAATTCGTGTTTCGTGTTGTTCTTCCGAAACACGATGTGGAAAAATTTAAGCGCGTTCACCCCGAATACGTCTGGCAAGTTGGATGTCCTTTGGCATGATGGTTACACGTTTGGCGTGGATGGCGCACAAATTCGTGTCCTCGAACAGACCGACCAAGTAAGCTTCGCTCGCTTCCTGGAGGGCCATCACGGCGGAGCTTTGGAAGCGCAAATCGGTTTTGAAATCCTGAGCGATCTCCCTCACCAAACGTTGAAAGGGAAGCTTGCGGATGAGCAACTCGGTACTTTTCTGGTAACGACGGATCTCACGCAGAGCCACGGTACCAGGTCTGTAACGGTGGGGCTTCTTGACGCCGCCAGTGGCGGGAGCGCTTTTCCTGGCCGCTTTGGTAGCCAGTTGTTTCCTGGGGGCTTTTCCTCCGGTGGACTTGCGTGCGGTCTGCTTGGTCCTGGCCATTTCGAATGAAACGAATGAAAAACAAAACTGACAATTATTAAAATCGACTCTGACGATCGTTAGACGTGCACGCGTCGAAAGGTAAACGGGTACTAAAAATTCCGCCATATTAAATTGTACTTTTATACGTGAACAAAGTCAACGGCTGACTTCGTCGATTGGTCGATGGTGAACCGTTGAATCTATATAAGGCTCCGTTAGTTGAAATTTTGCGGTAGTTGACTTCCTAGGGACGAGGTGTGCAGGTATTTTGTGTCAGTTGAAATAATCTGAAAAGATGACCGGTCGCGGTAAAGGAGGCAAAGGATTGGGAAAAGGAGGAGCGAAGCGTCATCGCAAAGTCCTGCGTGACAACATCCAGGGCATCACGAAACCCGCTATCAGAAGATTGGCTCGTCGTGGCGGCGTGAAACGTATTTCCGGTTTGATCTACGAAGAAACTCGCGGAGTCCTGAAAGTGTTCTTGGAAAATGTCATCCGAGATGCCGTCACCTACACGGAACACGCCAAACGTAAAACCGTGACAGCGATGGACGTCGTCTACGCTTTGAAACGTCAAGGACGCACCCTCTACGGTTTCGGAGGTTAATTTCCTGGCGCTCTTCACCGTTCGAGAAAACCAGAATAAAATACGAAATACAAAATCGGTTCTTTTCAGAACCACAAAATAAAAATAAGAGGAAAAAAAAGAAACATGATGTTCTTTCGAGAAACAACGGACAATTATTACTAACTGACTACCTGATAAATGTACCAAGATCGTAAACACCCCTTGCTTTCCTTTTGGCATTGCAGTCGTAAATGATAATAATACAAAAAGAAAAGATGCATCGGTCATTTTACGAAAAAAAAAAGCTATAGTGGCCCTGAGAAGGGCCGATATTTTGAGTTTTCGCCACGGAGATGGATCGATCGTTCGTTTAAGGTTTCTTCTCGGTTTTTTTGGGTAAAAGTACGGCCTGAATGTTGGGTAAGACACCGCCTTGGGCGATCGTAACTCCGGACAGGAGTTTGTTCAATTCCTCGTCGTTTCTGATGGCCAGCTGCAGATGACGCGGTATAATACGTGTCTTCTTGTTGTCACGGGCAGCGTTTCCTGCCAATTCTAGAACTTCGGCGGCTAAGTACTCCATGACGGCGGCCAAATAGACGGGAGCTCCTGCACCGACGCGTTCCGCGTAATTTCCTTTTCTGAGAAGACGATGTATCCTACCCACCGGAAACTGGAGACCGGCACGGCTCGAACGGGATTTCGCTTTTCCCTTCACTTTACCTCCTTTACCGCGACCTGACATTTTAAGTTCGTTCGTTAGACACCACGAGAAGTAATAAAACTGACGGACGGGACTCGTCGATTGTAAAAGCTGGTAGCTGTGCTTCGAATTTATAGCCTCCGTGATAGGAGAATAGGACGTGACGATTGGTGGGAGCCCGTTTTCAGGTGGGGTTCTGGTGAACACACTACCTATCAGAAAGGTGGTGGTGCAAAGTTAACGCACGCACACGAGTCAGAGCAGTTCGCGAGTTTGTTGAATCGAATTGAATTGAAAAATGCCGCCGAAGACAAGTGGTAAGGCAGCCAAGAAGGCCGGGAAAGCTCAGAAGAACATTTCCAAGAGCGACAAAAAAAAGAAGCGCAGGAGGAAGGAGAGCTATGCCATCTACATCTACAAGGTGTTGAAACAAGTCCATCCCGACACCGGTATCTCTAGTAAGGCTATGAGCATAATGAACAGTTTCGTGAACGACATCTTCGAACGTATCGCCGCTGAAGCTTCCCGTCTGGCACACTACAACAAACGTTCGACGATCACCAGCAGAGAAATTCAAACTGCCGTGCGTCTGTTGTTGCCCGGTGAGTTGGCCAAGCACGCCGTCTCCGAAGGTACCAAAGCCGTCACCAAGTACACCAGTTCGAAATAGATGTTTTTCGTTTTCGACACATTTATAAACGGTTCTTTTCAGAACCACAAAAACTCTCGAACAAAAAAGAAAAAGACGTGAAACAGCGATTTTTAATTAACTTTTATTATGTCATTATTATTATTATTAGGTTTCATGCATTATCGGTATTTTGCACCCATGCCTATCCAACTTGTAGTTATGTGGTTATTGTATTCGAAATAATTTAGTTGATTGAGGTTATGTTATGAATAAATTTCTATTTTGCCAGAATACAACTCTTCGGAAGAAGAAATCAAATAAACAATCGTACATCTGCTGAACAACCTAGTTGATGGTTGATGGATTTGCATTACCCAGCATATAGCCTAAATGTTCATCTTTAGTGAAATTAAAATTACTTAGCTTTTTTAAGAAAGAAAAAATTAGAACGAATTCTCATCGAAAAAACCGCGATTCCTACAAATGATACAGATGGTTTTGTAGTCGCGTATGTTATTGAATACAATGAGCCGACATTTTTCCGACTCTTTGTTTCATCGAAAACGTTGTTGACATTAGCAAGGAACGTTAAGGATTCCCTGAAACAGACAATTTCACTGTTTTGGAATAGCAGTATGTGCAAATGAGAGGACAGAAGACTTTGAAAAAAGGAGTGAACAAAACTGTACTTTAGTACAGAATGTTATGTTTATTTTAATTTCAATTGTTCCTGTTTTAATGAGATTTTTTATGTTCCTAAATCATTTTCTATTTTTTTTTTCATTAGAGAAGAGTTATTGTCGAGTTATTATCTCTACCTAGCATAAAAATTAAAATACTTTGCAACATTACGTTATTATACATTGCATATCTGACATAAAATACTTGCAAAAATTACTTAGCTAATTAATATTACGCATGACAACTCACATTATTTACTTTGCAAAACATTATAGAATACATAACAGATAATTGTGACCCTGTGTATTGTTCATTGGAATTAAAATAAAAAAAACGTGATTTCGTCAATCGCCGTTATTTGCGACTTCAGGCAACTGTCGCTAAGAGCTATTTTTGTTTCTCCGTTCAATTTCCCGATAAAATCGTCGACTTAGTTATTAACTAAGTTCTTCAGTTAGGTGGTATCAACAATACCACAATAGCCATGTTGCCGGAGTTTTTTGATAAAAGACTTGCTAGTTGGAATACAGAAAATATTTACCAAACACCTATTCACGATAATAAACCGGGGCACTATTGTGGGTTTTCGGTTGGTTTTATATTATATTAGGTACTCACCCTTCGTAACGTGTCTCCACGAAAAAACGTCACTTTCACACTAACCACCTTTCGTTTTAACTCTCGCGACGATAACTGAAATGTTGACGCGCGCCGGACAGATTCACGGACATACAACCACCCACCCACCCCGCGCCCCGGTTTCCGTCTGGACTGGTTCTGTCGTCCGAGTGAGTGCCAAAAATTAGCGTTCGTCTATTAAATGATTGTCGGATGATGATTATTGACGGACACTTTTATCGCACCCGATCACACTTTAGTTACTACCTACGTTTAGTATCGACGACGCATCGTTTCGATTATTGAAATTCGAATTGAATTTTTTTTTTTTCTAGTTTTCGACGTAGATTCGCGTGACACAAATATTATGAGCCTTTTTGGATCGATTTCGTGTGCATCACGCCATTTCTACGGGCGAACGTGAATGTGTGATGTTGACGTGATGGAAGCAACGTTTAGGCAATCCGCATTACGTATTACTATCAATTATATTTTAAACGAATGAAAACTTCAATTCAGAAGTGTGATAATCCCGATCCATTCAAGTTTTGTTAATTTTAGATTAAAAATGCGTGAGTATTGTACTATTGCTAACGATGCCAAAACATCGCATATTCAATGTAAAAAGAACAAGAGCAACGGGCCATTAAGTTAATTTAAAAATAACTCGTACCGGATAAGTCGAATACGTATCCAGGGAAAATTTATTAATTTTAAAATTGACCGGCGGAAACAGGTTCTCGCCTCCCACCACTTTTGTGTAGCGGCCGCCAAATCAATTTTGTTTTTATATAATTGATTCAAAAAATTGAAATTCACGCATAGTTATCTGTGCCTGAAGTGGGTCATTTTCATTGCATTGTTAGTAAGATCGAAACCATAGAAACCATACAAAACGCATACGACTATTTCTGTTTTTCATTTCACGCACTGTTTTTTATTAGTTACCTAGCAACATGGTCACTGCATTGAAACTTCAGAGTTCCTTCAAAAATTTGAATTTTTAATTTCAATTTTTTGAATCAATGATTTAATATAAAAATAACTATTGTGGAAAACAGCAAAAAATAAAATAATACCACTAATTGGCGGCTGGTCAGGATAGACCTAACGTTCGAAATTTAGAAAAATATTTTTTTTATTTTAATACTGTTACTTTTCTAATGAAGTGCGAAATAAGTTGTGCCCCATAGCTATCTTTTTTATTTTTCACTACGACAATTACAAAGTGTTGATATTCACAACTTTTCGTGAGCACTTCGATAGAAATGAACAAGAACGCAGGAAAATTCCACACCGAATATTAATATTCTGTCTTGGCCCATGTTTACTTTTATCTACCGCAAAACAAAATGTTCGGATTTGTCAGGGGTATTCTGATTTAAAAAAAGAAGAACATTTGACGAATATTTTAAGTCTCAAACGTTTGGAAAATAATGCAACAACAATTCATAGACTACAAAAAAGCCTATGATTCAGTACCACATTCATGGTTAATTAAAATTCTTAAAATTTATAAAATTAATATTAAATTAAATCACCTTCTTTATATGGATGACATAAAACTTAACAATAACTGAAAATCAATCAATATGTCGTGGTCATTACGAAAATTTAGAATATATAACTAAAGAAGGAGAAATCATTAAAAATTTAAATAAAGGAGAATTTTATAAATATTTAGGTATTAATCAATCAAATCAAATTAAATCTATTCTTTTGGTGTTATAAAATGGTCCAAAACTAATTTAAAGAATATAAATATTCAAACTAGAGTTCTCTTTACAAAATTTTGTAAACATCACCCCAAATCTGCTGTTGAAAGATTTAATTTACCACGCGAAAATGGTGGTAGGGGTTTTTCAAATCTAGAAATTCTACAACACAATCAAATTGCTTCACTAAAAAATTATTTTCTCAATAGAGCTCGTGATATGACACTATAGCAAATATAAAACAAAAGTCTTTACATGGGAGATATTTTAAAGAGCTGAGGGTTTTATATTTGCAATACAAGATCTTGCACCGTTTTGGCTCACAGCGAATATAAAAAACGTCATGATATATTCGCAAAAATTATACACATGAATTTAGCAGTTAAATTCAATTTATTAAAGGATACACAACCACATTACATTTATAAACCAGAAAGTTGTTTAGAAAATGACAATTACAAATTATATTTTGATCGCACAGTTTTAACTGACATTCACATTCAGCATAACAGACCAGACATTATTATTTTAAATAAACAACAAAAGCAAGCATATCTTTTAGATATAGCTGTTCCAAATTCACACAATATAACACAGACATATAATACAAAAATTAATAAATATATTATTATAATTTCAGCAACAGGAATAGTACCGCAATCTCTTTTTAAAAATTTAAAAATTTTGGACTTAGAGAACACATAAAACACAAAAAAGTCAAAATGTGGAGGCGAGACGCCGGTAATTATGTTGATAAGCACTGCACTACTGCCGCCGGGTGGAGGTGGGATACGAAAAGAAGATGCTCTCACTGCTCTCACTCACAATAAGTTCGGAAAAACCGAATTTTATTATCGTATTTAATTGACGTCACAGTTAC
>NW_027184248.1:0-16758 GCF_963966145.1 Tenebrio molitor | reverse complement strand
CATGTAAAGACTTTTGTTTTATATTTGCTATAGTGTCATATCACGAGCTCTATTGAGAAAATAATTTTTTAGTGAAGCAATTTGATTGTGTTGTAGAATTTCTAGATTTGAAAAACCCCTACCACCATTTTCGGTAAATTAAATCTTTCAACAGCAGATTTGGGGTGATGTTTACAAAATTTTGTAAAGAGAACTCTAGTTTGAATATTTATATTCTTTAAATTAGTTTTGGACCATTTTATAACACCAAAAGAATAGATTTAATTTGATTTGATTGATTAATACCTAAATATTTATAAAATTCTCCTTTATTTAAATTTTTAATGATTTCTCCTTCTTTAGTTATATATTCTAAATTTTCGTAATGACCACGACATATTGATTGATTTTCAGTTATTGTTAAGTTTTATGTCATCCATATAAAGAAGGTGATTTAATTTAATATTAATTTTATAAATTTTAAGAATTTTAATTAACCATGAATGTGGTACTGAATCATAGGCTTTTTTGTAGTCTATGAATTGTTGTTGCATTATTTTCCAAACGTTTGAGACTTAAAATATTCGTCAAATGTTCTTCTTTTTTTAAATCAGAATACCCCTGACAAATCCGAACATTTTGTTTTGCGGTAGATAAAAGTAAACATGGGCCAAGACAGAATATTAATATTCGGTGTGGAATTTTCCTGCGTTCTTGTTCATTTCTATCGAAGTGCTCACGAAAAGTTGTGAATATCAACACTTTGTAATTGTCGTAGTGAAAAATAAAAAAGATAGCTATGGGGCACAACTTATTTCGCACTTCATTAGAAAAGTAACAGTATTAAAATAAAAAAAATATTTTTCTAAATTTCGAACGTTAGGTCTATCCTGACCAGCCGCCAATTAGTGGTATTATTTTATTTTTTGCTGTTTTCCACAATAGTTATTTTTATATTAAATCATTGATTCAAAAAATTGAAATTAAAAATTCAAATTTTTGAAGGAACTCTGAAGTTTCAATGCAGTGACCATGTTGCTAGGTAACTAATAAAAAACAGTGCGTGAAATGAAAAACAGAAATAGTCGTATGCGTTTTGTATGGTTTCTATGGTTTCGATCTTACTAACAATGCAATGAAAATGACCCACTTCAGGCACAGATAACTATGCGTGAATTTCAATTTTTTGAATCAATTATATAAAAACAAAATTGATTTGGCGGCCGCTACACAAAAGTGGTGGGAGGCGAGAACCTGTTTCCGCCGGTCAATTTTAAAATTAATAAATTTTCCCTGGATACGTATTCGACTTATCCGGTACGAGTTATTTTTAAATTAACTTAATGGCCCGTTGCTCTTGTTCTTTTTACATTGAATATGCGATGTTTTGGCATCGTTAGCAATAGTACAATACTCACGCATTTTTAATCTAAAATTAACAAAACTTGAATGGATCGGGATTATCACACTTCTGAATTGAAGTTTTCATTCGTTTAAAATATAATTGATAGTAATACGTAATGCGGATTGCCTAAACGTTGCTTCCATCACGTCAACATCACACATTCACGTTCGCCCGTAGAAATGGCGTGATGCACACGAAATCGATCCAAAAAGGCTCATAATATTTGTGTCACGCGAATCTACGTCGAAAACTAGAAAAAAAAAAAATTCAATTCGAATTTCAATAATCGAAACGATGCGTCGTCGATACTAAACGTAGGTAGTAACTAAAGTGTGATCGGGTGCGATAAAAGTGTCCGTCAATAATCATCATCCGACAATCATTTAATAGACGAACGCTAATTTTTGGCACTCACTCGGACGACAGAACCAGTCCAGACGGAAACCGGGGCGCGGGGTGGGTGGGTGGTTGTATGTCCGTGAATCTGTCCGGCGCGCGTCAACATTTCAGTTATCGTCGCGAGAGTTAAAACGAAAGGTGGTTAGTGTGAAAGTGACGTTTTTTCGTGGAGACACGTTACGAAGGGTGAGTACCTAATATAATATAAAACCAACCGAAAACCCACAATAGTGCCCCGGTTTATTATCGTGAATAGGTGTTTGGTAAATATTTTCTGTATTCCAACTAGCAAGTCTTTTATCAAAAAACTCCGGCAACATGGCTATTGTGGTATTGTTGATACCACCTAACTGAAGAACTTAGTTAATAACTAAGTCGACGATTTTATCGGGAAATTGAACGGAGAAACAAAAATAGCTCTTAGCGACAGTTGCCTGAAGTCGCAAATAACGGCGATTGACGAAATCACGTTTTTTTTATTTTAATTCCAATGAACAATACACAGGGTCACAATTATCTGTTATGTATTCTATAATGTTTTGCAAAGTAAATAATGTGAGTTGTCATGCGTAATATTAATTAGCTAAGTAATTTTTGCAAGTATTTTATGTCAGATATGCAATGTATAATAACGTAATGTTGCAAAGTATTTTAATTTTTATGCTAGGTAGAGATAATAACTCGACAATAACTCTTCTCTAATGAAAAAAAAAATAGAAAATGATTTAGGAACATAAAAAATCTCATTAAAACAGGAACAATTGAAATTAAAATAAACATAACATTCTGTACTAAAGTACAGTTTTGTTCACTCCTTTTTTCAAAGTCTTCTGTCCTCTCATTTGCACATACTGCTATTCCAAAACAGTGAAATTGTCTGTTTCAGGGAATCCTTAACGTTCCTTGCTAATGTCAACAACGTTTTCGATGAAACAAAGAGTCGGAAAAATGTCGGCTCATTGTATTCAATAACATACGCGACTACAAAACCATCTGTATCATTTGTAGGAATCGCGGTTTTTTCGATGAGAATTCGTTCTAATTTTTTCTTTCTTAAAAAAGCTAAGTAATTTTAATTTCACTAAAGATGAACATTTAGGCTATATGCTGGGTAATGCAAATCCATCAACCATCAACTAGGTTGTTCAGCAGATGTACGATTGTTTATTTGATTTCTTCTTCCGAAGAGTTGTATTCTGGCAAAATAGAAATTTATTCATAACATAACCTCAATCAACTAAATTATTTCGAATACAATAACCACATAACTACAAGTTGGATAGGCATGGGTGCAAAATACCGATAATGCATGAAACCTAATAATAATAATAATGACATAATAAAAGTTAATTAAAAATCGCTGTTTCACGTCTTTTTCTTTTTTGTTCGAGAGTTTTTGTGGTTCTGAAAAGAACCGTTTATAAATGTGTCGAAAACGAAAAACATCTATTTCGAACTGGTGTACTTGGTGACGGCTTTGGTACCTTCGGAGACGGCGTGCTTGGCCAACTCACCGGGCAACAACAGACGCACGGCAGTTTGAATTTCTCTGCTGGTGATCGTCGAACGTTTGTTGTAGTGTGCCAGACGGGAAGCTTCAGCGGCGATACGTTCGAAGATGTCGTTCACGAAACTGTTCATTATGCTCATAGCCTTACTAGAGATACCGGTGTCGGGATGGACTTGTTTCAACACCTTGTAGATGTAGATGGCATAGCTCTCCTTCCTCCTGCGCTTCTTTTTTTTGTCGCTCTTGGAAATGTTCTTCTGAGCTTTCCCGGCCTTCTTGGCTGCCTTACCACTTGTCTTCGGCGGCATTTTTCAATTCAATTCGATTCAACAAACTCGCGAACTGCTCTGACTCGTGTGCGTGCGTTAACTTTGCACCACCACCTTTCTGATAGGTAGTGTGTTCACCAGAACCCCACCTGAAAACGGGCTCCCACCAATCGTCACGTCCTATTCTCCTATCACGGAGGCTATAAATTCGAAGCACAGCTACCAGCTTTTACAATCGACGAGTCCCGTCCGTCAGTTTTATTACTTCTCGTGGTGTCTAACGAACGAACTTAAAATGTCAGGTCGCGGTAAAGGAGGTAAAGTGAAGGGAAAAGCGAAATCCCGTTCGAGCCGTGCCGGTCTCCAGTTTCCGGTGGGTAGGATACATCGTCTTCTCAGAAAAGGAAATTACGCGGAACGCGTCGGTGCAGGAGCTCCCGTCTATTTGGCCGCCGTCATGGAGTACTTAGCCGCCGAAGTTCTAGAATTGGCAGGAAACGCTGCCCGTGACAACAAGAAGACACGTATTATACCGCGTCATCTGCAGCTGGCCATCAGAAACGACGAGGAATTGAACAAACTCCTGTCCGGAGTTACGATCGCCCAAGGCGGTGTCTTACCCAACATTCAGGCCGTACTTTTACCCAAAAAAACCGAGAAGAAACCTTAAACGAACGATCGATCCATCTCCGTGGCGAAAACTCAAAATATCGGCCCTTCTCAGGGCCACTATAGCTTTTTTTTTTCGTAAAATGACCGATGCATCTTTTCTTTTTGTATTATTATCATTTACGACTGCAATGCCAAAAGGAAAGCAAGGGGTGTTTACGATCTTGGTACATTTATCAGGTAGTCAGTTAGTAATAATTGTCCGTTGTTTCTCGAAAGAACATCATGTTTCTTTTTTTTCCTCTTATTTTTATTTTGTGGTTCTGAAAAGAACCGATTTTGTATTTCGTATTTTATTCTGGTTTTCTCGAACGGTGAAGAGCGCCAGGAAATTAACCTCCGAAACCGTAGAGGGTGCGTCCTTGACGTTTCAAAGCGTAGACGACGTCCATCGCTGTCACGGTTTTACGTTTGGCGTGTTCCGTGTAGGTGACGGCATCTCGGATGACATTTTCCAAGAACACTTTCAGGACTCCGCGAGTTTCTTCGTAGATCAAACCGGAAATACGTTTCACGCCGCCACGACGAGCCAATCTTCTGATAGCGGGTTTCGTGATGCCCTGGATGTTGTCACGCAGGACTTTGCGATGACGCTTCGCTCCTCCTTTTCCCAATCCTTTGCCTCCTTTACCGCGACCGGTCATCTTTTCAGATTATTTCAACTGACACAAAATACCTGCACACCTCGTCCCTAGGAAGTCAACTACCGCAAAATTTCAACTAACGGAGCCTTATATAGATTCAACGGTTCACCATCGACCAATCGACGAAGTCAGCCGTTGACTTTGTTCACGTATAAAAGTACAATTTAATATGGCGGAATTTTTAGTACCCGTTTACCTTTCGACGCGTGCACGTCTAACGATCGTCAGAGTCGATTTTAATAATTGTCAGTTTTGTTTTTCATTCGTTTCATTCGAAATGGCCAGGACCAAGCAGACCGCACGCAAGTCCACCGGAGGAAAAGCCCCCAGGAAACAACTGGCTACCAAAGCGGCCAGGAAAAGCGCTCCCGCCACTGGCGGCGTCAAGAAGCCCCACCGTTACAGACCTGGTACCGTGGCTCTGCGTGAGATCCGTCGTTACCAGAAAAGTACCGAGTTGCTCATCCGCAAGCTTCCCTTTCAACGTTTGGTGAGGGAGATCGCTCAGGATTTCAAAACCGATTTGCGCTTCCAAAGCTCCGCCGTGATGGCCCTCCAGGAAGCGAGCGAAGCTTACTTGGTCGGTCTGTTCGAGGACACGAATTTGTGCGCCATCCACGCCAAACGTGTAACCATCATGCCAAAGGACATCCAACTTGCCAGACGTATTCGGGGTGAACGCGCTTAAATTTTTCCACATCGTGTTTCGGAAGAACAACACGAAACACGAATTTTATAACAAAAAAATCGGTTCTTTTCAGAACCTCAAACTTTACAGGCAAAAAAAAAAATATATCGCCCTTCAACCGGAAATGAATAAAATAAAAATGTCAATAATCGGTCGGTCCTCTCGATTCGGGTTGGGTTGCGGTCGTTCGTAAAATTTTATTGCATCCTGTCATCACCTACCTGCCAGCTGATGCTATCTATTTTATTTGGTTTCGCCGTAAGGATAGTTTTATTTCTTTTTTTCGTCGTAGATTATCGTGTGGCCCTGAAAAGGGCCATTTGTGCGTGCCCCGTTGCCGGTAGTACGATGATGACGTCGGAACGAGGCACAGCCGAACGAACATGAGTCGAGTATCCATCCACGTTTCTCACTTTTTCCTCTTCGGCGAAGCGGCCTTTTTCACCTTGACAGGAATGGCTTTGGCTGTCTTGGGTTTGGGTGCTTTGGGTTTTTTAGTCGGACCAGCCTTGTTAGATTTCTTCGCTTTGGAAGGCGATCGGGGTTTCGGGGCGGCTCTAGTTTTCTTTTCTGCCGAGGAGGCGGCCGATTTCTTGGCTTTCGCTGCGGCGGCGGAGGCAGCGACGGCGCTCTTCTTTTCGGCAGCAGTCTTCTTCGCTTTGGGGGAGGCTTGTTTTTTGGCTGTCTTCGAGGAAGCCTTGTCGGAAGTCGTCGCGACGGCGGTACGTTTGGTGGATGATTTTTTCGTCTTGGATGCGGCGGACGAAGCGGGTTTCCTCTTGTCGGAGGCGGAGGCGACTTTGGCACCACCGGAGGTGGACGAGGCGAGCTTGAACGAACCCGACGCGCCCTTACCTTTCGTCTGAACCAGAGATCCCGACGCCACGGCGCCTTTCAGATATTTCTTGATGAAAGGGGCGACCTTTTCGGCGTCGACTTTGTAATTTGCGGCGACGAACTTCTTGATGGCCTGAAGAGACGATCCTCCGCGTTCCTTGAGTCCCTTGATGGCGTTGTTTACCATCTCGGATGTCGGAGGATGGGACGGTTTCGCCCTGGGATTTTTCGCTTTTTTCTCTTTCTTCGCGTGGGATTGAGGGGTGGCAGCGGAACCGGTGGTGACCGATGATGCTGTTTGATTTTCGACGTCGGCCATCTTTCACGTTAAAACGTTAAAAGTTAATAATAATTATTGAAAAAACACTTGCTCACACACGTACACTTCGAGCACCTCGTGAACGAGAATTGAACAAAAAAATTTTCTAAGTCTTTATAAAATAGTCGCCACTGCGGACGGAAGACTGAACGCGCACCGCGTCCGCCGTCGAAGAAATTGCAGGCCTCGGAATCGTTGCCCGCGTGATGGCATCGTCCTCTTTCCTCGATCACCATCGCCACCGTGTGATCAAGCTGGCCGAACTCGGTTTCCGAAGTTTCCCTGGAGATAGCGAAGTTCGTCTCGGAACGTCGGTGGGTTTCGAATCAGGTACACGCCCCTCCAACCACCAGCCCTAAATCCGGGTCGTCACGGTTTCGATTCGGGACCGACGGTTTACGTCGGCGGTGCGGGGTAGACGCGTCGATTCCGGGAATCCATATTTCGTTCGCCGAAATATTGGTCCATCTCTTCCCGGAATACCGCGCCACCTTCTCGATTTTACGACATCTTCGCGTCGCCAAACGCTTCCGAAACGGTCGAAGCACAGAAAGGACCTGGTGTTCGAACCGAGGCAATTCCGACAACAGGATGCCGCGAACCGCCTCTCCGACGTTCAGGTCGATCGTTTTCGGCGGAAGTTGAAACGGGACGAGTCGACGACGGGGTCCCGTTGCCGTCCGGGACCCTTCGGGACGGCCGAAAGTCCGTCGAGAGGATCATCCGAAAGGAGACGGTCTTCATCGTCCGACCGATGCCGCACCTACGAGTTTTCCGATATTTTCTTCGACGGATCTTCAGGTTTTCTTCCTTTCTTCCGTCTTTCTCTCTTCGTAATTTCGTGTCCGACCTGCGTCGTCCGAAGTCGGGGTGAAGATCGAAGAAAAAAACGCCAAAAATAACAACTCGTCAGCCACGCACACCGCGTTCGAATGTCTAACGGTCCAACTTGGATTTTCGAAGATCGCCGAATCCGAGGGACGATAAATAATAATAATAATAATAATAATGGTAATAAATAATAATGTTAATAATAATAATAATGATATGATGATTATAACGATAATTATTATAGATAGGTAAATAGAAACACAGGTCTCCTCTCGAAAATCGGAACTTCCTGATATTACTTACATATTTCGGTCGATCCAAATGTGGGAATCTCGTCGTCGTCGGAGCAAGCAGCGCGGTAGGTGGGGTGAAATTCTGGATTTTCCACCGCCGCCGGCGGTCGAAAAATGTGCGACGCGGGAGATCGCCAGTCCGTCTAGTAGTCTCTCTTGTCGTTAGAGCGTGACGTGGTGGTTGTTGTGGGATTTCCCGTTAGTTCGGTCCGACGTCGGTCGTCAGAGGGTAAGTGCATACGGAAACGAAACGCATCGCGTTTTGATGTTCATATTCGTGCATCGGAATGTTAAAAGCAATATATTTTACACCAACGATCACACCTAAACACCACGGCAACGGCCATACCACGTTGAAAAGCACCGGTTTCTCGTCCGATCACCGAAGTTAAGCAACGTCGGGGCGCGGTCAGTACTTGGATGGGTGACCGCTTGGGAACACCGCGTGCCGTTGCCCCCCAACACTTTTTGTTTTTTTTTGAAATCCATAGCAACCACCGAACCGATTTGTTTTTCGTGCAGGTATTCGGAAACATGCACAGACCCGTATAATGTAGATTCATAGCTTTAAGTACTAGATAATTAAGAAAACAATTTTTTTTGTCGATTAATTGTAAACAATTGCAGAATAAAAACTCGTCAAACGGTAAAGGTTGTCGTTCGATCACCGAAGGTAAGCCACGCGGGCAGCGGTCAGCACTTGGACGGGTGACCGGTTCATTATATTCCTTCCGTGAGTTTAACAAAGATAACATATGCAAATGTCGTAAGTGCGACGAGGAAGACGGCGATCTTTTAATGTAAAAAAAATATATATTAGGTTACGCGTACATGCCACTTTGACTGCTGCTTTATTTTTTTTGGTTTTTAAATAATTAGAGATCTGAATTCAACATATCAGTTCTATGTTATAATGGACAGACAATGTTGTATTCTTGGCCCCTAACACGTTAAGACCAACATAAAAACTAGAATAACTTACCATTCGTTAAACGTTAAACAATTTCGAACCACGTTTTTTTGAGCTCGAACAAACTCATAACACAACACTCATTTATTAGTCACTGGACCATTGTAAAACGAGAAGAGAGAAAAAACCATGCGAAACTATTTTTAAAACGAAGAGAATAAAGGTTTTAAATGGTAGGGCTGTATGACAGACTTGTCAATTATCGTGGGGGGTACGGCTGAGATTTATGACGAAATCGAGCGGCGCCGGCGGTCGGTCACTTTCACGAAAGAGGTCTAAACACGGGTCGTTTACGATACCCTCTGGTTACTAGAAAAGTTCTAGACAGATGTTTGTCGGCTTTTCGAGGTATTTATTTGTGAGTCCAAAGACTCAATGGAGTAATATCGGACTGAAATTCCAAGATTTTGCTGTGTAATCCAAAAAACTATGTTCCTCGTAACATTTAACGATGTGTTAATTCAACTATTATTTTAATTTTTCGTATACGTATTTATACTAAAAAGTACAGCGCTTCCAACAGTGAATTGTGAATTGAAAATGTTTCAAAGAAAGATCGATAGTTTTGAAAAAAATTACATATTAATAAATTTAGATAGATTTAGAAGTATACATTGCACTTACTTTTCAAAATTATTGTACTTCTGATTTGGTTGAAATAACATAATATGTAGCAGTCATAGTCTTGTGTACATTGCAGTCGCGGCTGGTGTTGGGTAAACCTTTATTTTTTAGGGGGTCATTACCCAAATGACCTCATGGACCAGCCGTTCCTGTTAGGTTTTATATATCAAATTGATTCGTCTGTCTTTTTCATCATGCCTTCGAAAAGCGAGCTCCTGTTTCGCCAAAGTAACTGTGACGTCAATTAAATACGATAATAAAATTCGGTTTTTCCGAACTTATTGTGAGTGAGAGCAGTGAGAGCATCTTCTTTTCGTATCCCACCTCCACCCGGCGGCAGTAGTGCAGTGCTTATCAACATAATTACCGGCGTCTCGCCTCCACATTTTGACTTTTTTGTGTTTTATGTGTTCTCTAAGTCCAAAATTTTTAAATTTTTAAAAAGAGATTGCGGTACTATTCCTGTTGCTGAAATTATAATAATATATTTATTAATTTTTGTATTATATGTCTGTGTTATATTGTGTGAATTTGGAACAGCTATATCTAAAAGATATGCTTGCTTTTGTTGTTTATTTAAAATAATAATGTCTGGTCTGTTATGCTGAATGTGAATGTCAGTTAAAACTGTGCGATCAAAATATAATTTGTAATTGTCATTTTCTAAACAACTTTCTGGTTTATAAATGTAATGTGGTTGTGTATCCTTTAATAAATTGAATTTAACTGCTAAATTCATGTGTATAATTTTTGCGAATATATCATGACGTTTTTTATATTCGCTGTGAGCCAAAACGGTGCAAGATCTTGTATTGCAAATATAAAACCCTCAGCTCTTTAAAATATCTCCCATGTAAAGACTTTTGTTTTATATTTGCTATAGTGTCATATCACGAGCTCTATTGAGAAAATAATTTTTTTAGTGAAGCAATTTGATTGTGTTGTAGAATTTCTAGATTTGAAAAACCCCTACCACCATTTTCGCGTGGTAAATTAAATCTTTCAACAGCAGATTTGGGGTGATGTTTACAAAATTTTGTAAAGAGAACTCTAGTTTGAATATTTATATTCTTTAAATTAGTTTTGGACCATTTTATAACACCAAAAGAATAGATTTAATTTGATTTGATTGATTAATACCTAAATATTTATAAAATTCTCCTTTATTTAAATTTTTAATGATTTCTCCTTCTTTAGTTATATATTCTAAATTTTCGTAATGACCACGACATATTGATTGATTTTCAGTTATTGTTAAGTTTTATGTCATCCATATAAAGAAGGTGATTTAATTTAATATTAATTTTATAAATTTTAAGAATTTTAATTAACCATGAATGTGGTACTGAATCATAGGCTTTTTTGTAGTCTATGAATTGTTGTTGCATTATTTTCCAAACGTTTGAGACTTAAAATATTCGTCAAATGTTCTTCTTTTTTTTAAATCAGAATACCCCTGACAAATCCGAAACATTTTGTTTTGCGGTAGATAAAAGTAAACATGGGCCAAGACAGAATATTAATATTCGGTGTGGAATTTTCCTGCGTTCTTGTTCATTTCTATCGAAGTGCTCACGAAAAGTTGTGAATATCAACACTTTGTAATTGTCGTAGTGAAAAATAAAAAAGATAGCTATGGGGCACAACTTATTTCGCACTTCATTAGAAAAGTAACAGTATTAAAATAAAAAAAATATTTTTTCTAAATTTCGAACGTTAGGTCTATCCTGACCAGCCGCCAATTAGTGGTATTATTTTATTTTTTGCTGTTTTCCACAATAGTTATTTTTATATTAAATCATTGATTCAAAAAATTGAAATTAAAAATTCAAATTTTTGAAGGAACTCTGAAGTTTCAATGCAGTGACCATGTTGCTAGGTAACTAATAAAAAACAGTGCGTGAAATGAAAAACAGAAATAGTCGTATGCGTTTTGTATGGTTTCTATGGTTTCGATCTTACTAACAATGCAATGAAAATGACCCACTTCAGGCACAGATAACTATGCGTGAATTTCAATTTTTTGAATCAATTATATAAAAACAAAATTGATTTGGCGGCCGCTACACAAAAGTGGTGGGAGGCGAGAACCTGTTTCCGCCGGTCAATTTTAAAATTAATAAATTTTCCCTGGATACGTATTCGACTTATCCGGTACGAGTTATTTTTAAATTAACTTAATGGCCCGTTGCTCTTGTTCTTTTTACATTGAATATGCGATGTTTTGGCATCGTTAGCAATAGTACAATACTCACGCATTTTTAATCTAAAATTAACAAAACTTGAATGGATCGGGATTATCACACTTCTGAATTGAAGTTTTCATTCGTTTAAAATATAATTGATAGTAATACGTAATGCGGATTGCCTAAACGTTGCTTCCATCACGTCAACATCACACATTCACGTTCGCCCGTAGAAATGGCGTGATGCACACGAAATCGATCCAAAAAGGCTCATAATATTTGTGTCACGCGAATCTACGTCGAAAACTAGAAAAAAAAAAATTCAATTCGAATTTCAATAATCGAAACGATGCGTCGTCGATACTAAACGTAGGTAGTAACTAAAGTGTGATCGGGTGCGATAAAAGTGTCCGTCAATAATCATCATCCGACAATCATTTAATAGACGAACGCTAATTTTTGGCACTCACTCGGACGACAGAACCAGTCCAGACGGAAACCGGGGCGCGGGGTGGGTGGGTGGTTGTATGTCCGTGAATCTGTCCGGCGCGCGTCAACATTTCAGTTATCGTCGCGAGAGTTAAAACGAAAGGTGGTTAGTGTGAAAGTGACGTTTTTTCGTGGAGACACGTTACGAAGGGTGAGTACCTAATATAATATAAAACCAACCGAAAACCCACAATAGTGCCCCGGTTTATTATCGTGAATAGGTGTTTGGTAAATATTTTTCTGTATTCCAACTAGCAAGTCTTTTATCAAAAAAACTCCGGCAACATGGCTATTGTGGTATTGTTGATACCACCTAACTGAAGAACTTAGTTAATAACTAAGTCGACGATTTTATCGGGAAATTGAACGGAGAAACAAAAATAGCTCTTAGCGACAGTTGCCTGAAGTCGCAAATAACGGCGATTGACGAAATCACGTTTTTTTTATTTTAATTCCAATGAACAATACACAGGGTCACAATTATCTGTTATGTATTCTATAATGTTTTGCAAAGTAAATAATGTGAGTTGTCATGCGTAATATTAATTAGCTAAGTAATTTTTGCAAGTATTTTATGTCAGATATGCAATGTATAATAACGTAATGTTGCAAAGTATTTTAATTTTTATGCTAGGTAGAGATAATAACTCGACAATAACTCTTCTCTAATGAAAAAAAAAATAGAAAATGATTTAGGAACATAAAAAATCTCATTAAAACAGGAACAATTGAAATTAAAATAAACATAACATTCTGTACTAAAGTACAGTTTTGTTCACTCCTTTTTTCAAAGTCTTCTGTCCTCTCATTTGCACATACTGCTATTCCAAAACAGTGAAATTGTCTGTTTCAGGGAATCCTTAACGTTCCTTGCTAATGTCAACAACGTTTTCGATGAAACAAAGAGTCGGAAAAATGTCGGCTCATTGTATTCAATAACATACGCGACTACAAAACCATCTGTATCATTTGTAGGAATCGCGGTTTTTCGATGAGAATTCGTTCTAATTTTTTCTTTCTTAAAAAAGCTAAGTAATTTTAATTTCACTAAAGATGAACATTTAGGCTATATGCTGGGTAATGCAAATCCATCAACCATCAACTAGGTTGTTCAGCAGATGTACGATTGTTTATTTGATTTTCTTCTTCCGAAGAGTTGTATTCTGGCAAAATAGAAATTTATTCATAACATAACCTCAATCAACTAAATTATTTCGAATACAATAACCACATAACTACAAGTTGGATAGGCATGGGTGCAAAATACCGATAATGCATGAAAACCTAATAATAATAATAATGACATAATAAAAGTTAATTAAAAATCGCTGTTTCACGTCTTTTTCTTTTTTGTTCGAGAGTTTTTGTGGTTCTGAAAAGAACCGTTTATAAATGTGTCGAAAACGAAAAACATCTATTTCGAACTGGTGTACTTGGTGACGGCTTTGGTACCTTCGGAGACGGCGTGCTTGGCCAACTCACCGGGCAACAACAGACGCACGGCAGTTTGAATTTCTCTGCTGGTGATCGTCGAACGTTTGTTGTAGTGTGCCAGACGGGAAGCTTCAGCGGCGATACGTTCGAAGATGTCGTTCACGAAAACTGTTCATTATGCTCATAGCCTTACTAGAGATACCGGTGTCGGGATGGACTTGTTTCAACACCTTGTAGATGTAGATGGCATAGCTCTCCTTCCTCCTGCGCTTCTTTTTTTTGTCGCTCTTGGAAATGTTCTTCTGAGCTTTCCCGGCCTTCTTGGCTGCCTTACCACTTGTCTTCGGCGGCATTTTTCAATTCAATTCGATTCAACAAACTCGCGAACTGCTCTGACTCGTGTGCGTGCGTTAACTTTGCACCACCACCTTTCTGATAGGTAGTGTGTTCACCAGAACCCCACCTGAAAACGGGCTCCCACCAATCGTCACGTCCTATTCTCCTATCACGGAGGCTATAAATTCGAAGCACAGCTACCAGCTTTTACAATCGACGAGTCCCGTCCGTCAGTTTTATTACTTCTCGTGGTGTCTAACGAACGAACTTAAAATGTCAGGTCGCGGTAAAGGAGGTAAAGTGAAGGGAAAAGCGAAATCCCGTTCGAGCCGTGCCGGTCTCCAGTTTCCGGTGGGTAGGATACATCGTCTTCTCAGAAAAGGAAATTACGCGGAACGCGTCGGTGCAGGAGCTCCCGTCTATTTGGCCGCCGTCATGGAGTACTTAGCCGCCGAAGTTCTAGAATTGGCAGGAAACGCTGCCCGTGACAACAAGAAGACACGTATTATACCGCGTCATCTGCAGCTGGCCATCAGAAACGACGAGGAATTGAACAAACTCCTGTCCGGAGTTACGATCGCCCAAGGCGGTGTCTTACCCAACATTCAGGCCGTACTTTTACCCAAAAAAACCGAGAAGAAACCTTAAACGAACGATCGATCCATCTCCGTGGCGAAAACTCAAAATATCGGCCCTTCTCAGGGCCACTATAGCTTTTTTTTTTCGTAAAATGACCGATGCATCTTTTCTTTTTGTATTATTATCATTTACGACTGCAATGCCAAAAGGAAAGCAAGGGGTGTTTACGATCTTGGTACATTTATCAGGTAGTCAGTTAGTAATAATTGTCCGTTGTTTCTCGAAAGAACATCATGTTTCTTTTTTTTTCCTCTTATTTTTATTTTGTGGTTCTGAAAAGAACCGATTTTGTATTTCGTATTTTATTCTGGTTTTCTCGAACGGTGAAGAGCGCCAGGAAATTAACCTCCGAAACCGTAGAGGGTGCGTCCTTGACGTTTCAAAGCGTAGACGACGTCCATCGCTGTCACGGTTTACGTTTGGCGTGTTTCCGTGTAGGTGACGGCATCTCGGATGACATTTTCCAAGAACACTTTCAGGACTCCGCGAGTTTCTTCGTAGATCAAACCGGAAATACGTTTCACGCCGCCACGACGAGCCAATCTTCTGATAGCGGGTTTCGTGATGCCCTGGATGTTGTCACGCAGGACTTTGCGATGACGCTTCGCTCCTCCTTTTCCCAATCCTTTGCCTCCTTTACCGCGACCGGTCATCTTTTCAGATTATTTCAACTGACACAAAATACCTGCACACCTCGTCCCTAGGAAGTCAACTACCGCAAAATTTCAACTAACGGAGCCTTATATAGATTCAACGGTTCACCATCGACCAATCGACGAAGTCAGCCGTTGACTTTGTTCACGTATAAAAGTACAATTTAATATGGCGGAATTTTTAGTACCCGTTTACCTTTCGACGCGTGCACGTCTAACGATCGTCAGAGTCGATTTTAATAATTGTCAGTTTTGTTTTTCATTCGTTTCATTCGAAATGGCCAGGACCAAGCAGACCGCACGCAAGTCCACCGGAGGAAAAGCCCCCAGGAAACAACTGGCTACCAAAGCGGCCAGGAAAAGCGCTCCCGCCACTGGCGGCGTCAAGAAGCCCCACCGTTACAGACCTGGTACCGTGGCTCTGCGTGAGATCCGTCGTTACCAGAAAAGTACCGAGTTGCTCATCCGCAAGCTTCCCTTTCAACGTTTGGTGAGGGAGATCGCTCAGGATTTCAAAACCGATTTGCGCTTCCAAAGCTCCGCCGTGATGGCCCTCCAGGAAGCGAGCGAAGCTTACTTGGTCGGTCCTGTTCGAGGACACGAATTTGTGCGCCATCCACGCCAAACGTGTAACCATCATGCCAAAGGACATCCAACTTGCCAGACGTATTCGGGGTGAACGCGCTTAAATTTTTCCACATCGTGTTTCGGAAGAACAACACGAAACACGAATTTTATAACAAAAAAATCGGTTCTTTTCAGAACCTCAAACTTTACAGGCAAAAAAAAAAATATATCGCCCTTCAACCGGAAATGAATAAAATAAAAATGTCAATAATCGGTCGGTCCTCTCGATTCGGGTTGGGTTGCGGTCGTTCGTAAAATTTTATTGCATCCTGTCATCACCTACCTGCCAGCTGATGCTATCTATTTTATTTGGTTTTCGCCGTAAGGATAGTTTTATTTTCTTTTTTTCGTCGTAGATTATCGTGTGGCCCTGAAAAGGGCCATTTGTGCGTGCCCCGTTGCCGGTAGTACGATGATGACGTCGGAACGAGGCACAGCCGAACGAACATGAGTCGAGTATCCATCCACGTTTCTCACTTTTTCCTCTTCGGCGAAGCGGCCTTTTTCACCTTGACAGGAATGGCTTTGGCTGTCTTGGGTTTGGGTGCTTTGGGTTTTTTAGTCGGACCAGCCTTGTTAGATTTCTTCGCTTTGGAAGGCGATCGGGGTTTCGGGGCGGCTCTAGTTTTCTTTTCTGCCGAGGAGGCGGCCGATTTCTTGGCTTTCGCTGCGGCGGCGGAGGCAGCGACGGCGCTCTTCTTTTCGGCAGCAGTCTTCTTCGCTTTGGGGGAGGCTTGTTTTTGGCTGTCTTCGAGGAAGCCTTGTCGGAAGTCGTCGCGACGGCGGTACGTTTGGCGGATGATTTTTTCGTCTTGGATGCGGCGGACGAAGCGGGTTTCCTCTTGTCGGAGGCGGAGGCGACTTTGGCACCACCGGAGGTGGACGAGGCGAGCTTGAACGAACCCGACGCGCCCTTACCTTTCGTCTGAAACCAGAGATCCCGACGCCACGGCGCCT
>NW_027184247.1:0-16822 GCF_963966145.1 Tenebrio molitor | reverse complement strand
GCTCCTCCTTTTCCCAATCCTTTGCCTCCTTTACCGCGACCGGTCATCTTTTCAGATTATTTCAACTGACACAAATACCTGCACAACCTCGTCCCTAGGAAGTCAACTACCGCAAAATTTCAACTAACGGAGCCTTATATAGATTCAACGGTTCACCATCGACCAATCGACGAAGTCAGCCGTTGACTTTGTTCACGTATAAAAGTACAATTTAATATGGCGGAATTTTTAGTACCCGTTTACCTTTCGACGCGTGCACGTCTAACGATCGTCAGAGTCGATTTTAATAATTGTCAGTTTTGTTTTTCATTCGTTTCATTCGAAATGGCCAGGACCAAGCAGACCGCACGCAAGTCCACCGGAGGAAAAGCCCCCAGGAAACAACTGGCTACCAAAGCGGCCAGGAAAAGCGCTCCCGCCACTGGCGGCGTCAAGAAGCCCCACCGTTACAGACCTGGTACCGTGGCTCTGCGTGAGATCCGTCGTTACCAGAAAAGTACCGAGTTGCTCATCCGCAAGCTTCCCTTTCAACGTTTGGTGAGGGAGATCGCTCAGGATTTCAAAACCGATTTGCGCTTCCAAAGCTCCGCCGTGATGGCCCTCCAGGAAGCGAGCGAAGCTTACTTGGTCGGTCTGTTCGAGGACACGAATTTGTGCGCCATCCACGCCAAACGTGTAACCATCATGCCAAAGGACATCCAACTTGCCAGACGTATTCGGGGTGAACGCGCTTAAATTTTTCCACATCGTGTTTCGGAAGAACAACACGAAACACGAATTTTATAACAAAAAAATCGGTTCTTTTCAGAACCTCAAACTTTACAGGCAAAAAAAAAAATATATCGCCCTTCAACCGGAAATGAATAAAATAAAAATGTCAATAATCGGTCGGTCCTCTCGATTCGGGTTGGGTTGCGGTCGTTCGTAAAATTTTATTGCATCCTGTCATCACCTACCTGCCAGCTGATGCTATCTATTTTATTTGGTTTCGCCGTAAGGATAGTTTTATTTCTTTTTTTTCGTCGTAGATTATCGTGTGGCCCTGAAAAGGGCCATTTGTGCGTGCCCCGTTGCCGGTAGTACGATGATGACGTCGGAACGAGGCACAGCCGAACGAACATGAGTCGAGTATCCATCCACGTTTCTCACTTTTTCCTCTTCGGCGAAGCGGCCTTTTTCACCTTGACAGGAATGGCTTTGGCTGTCTTGGGTTTGGGTGCTTTGGGTTTTTTAGTCGGACCAGCCTTGTTAGATTTCTTCGCTTTGGAAGGCGATCGGGTTTCGGGGCGGCTCTAGTTTTCTTTTCTGCCGAGGAGGCGGCCGATTTCTTGGCTTTCGCTGCGGCGGCGGAGGCAGCGACGGCGCTCTTCTTTTCGGCAGCAGTCTTCTTCGCTTTGGGGGAGGCTTGTTTTTTGGCTGTCTTCGAGGAAGCCTTGTCGGAAGTCGTCGCGACGGCGGTACGTTTGGCGGATGATTTTTTCGTCTTGGATGCGGCGGACGAAGCGGGTTTCCTCTTGTCGGAGGCGGAGGCGACTTTGGCACCACCGGAGGTGGACGAGGCGAGCTTGAACGAACCCGACGCGCCCTTACCTTTCGTCTGAACCAGAGATCCCGACGCCACGGCGCCTTTCAGATATTTCTTGATGAAAGGGGCGACCTTTTCGGCGTCGACTTTGTAATTTGCGGCGACGAACTTCTTGATGGCCTGAAGAGACGATCCTCCGCGTTCCTTGAGTCCCTTGATGGCGTTGTTTACCATCTCGGATGTCGGAGGATGGGACGGTTTCGCCCTGGGATTTTTCGCTTTTTTCTCTTTCTTCGCGTGGGATTGAGGGGTGGCAGCGGAACCGGTGGTGACCGATGATGCTGTTTGATTTTCGACGTCGGCCATCTTTCACGTTAAAACGTTAAAAGTTAATAATAATTATTGAAAAAACACTTGCTCACACACGTACACTTCGAGCACCTCGTGAACGAGAATTGAACAAAAAAATTTTCTAAGTCTTTATAAAATAGTCGCCACTGCGGACGGAAGACTGAACGCGCACCGCGTCCGCCGTCGAAGAAATTGCAGGCCTCGGAATCGTTGCCCGCGTGATGGCATCGTCCTCTTTCCTCGATCACCATCGCCACCGTGTGATCAAGCTGGCCGAACTCGGTTTCCGAAGTTTCCCTGGAGATAGCGAAGTTCGTCTCGGAACGTCGGTGGGTTTCGAATCAGGTACACGCCCCTCCAACCACCAGCCCTAAATCCGGGTCGTCACGGTTTCGATTCGGGACCGACGGTTTACGTCGGCGGTGCGGGGTAGACGCGTCGATTCCGGGAATCCATATTTCGTTCGCCGAAATATTGGTCCATCTCTTCCCGGAATACCGCGCCACCTTCTCGATTTTACGACATCTTCGCGTCGCCAAACGCTTCCGAAACGGTCGAAGCACAGAAAGGACCTGGTGTTCGAACCGAGGCAATTCCGACAACAGGATGCCGCGAACCGCCTCTCCGACGTTCAGGTCGATCGTTTTCGGCGGAAGTTGAAACGGGACGAGTCGACGACGGGTCCCGTTGCCGTCCGGACCCTTCGGGACGGCCGAAAGTCCGTCGAGAGGATCATCCGAAAGGAGACGGTCTTCATCGTCCGACCGATGCCGCACCTACGAGTTTTCCGATATTTTCTTCGACGGATCTTCAGGTTTTCTTCCTTTCTTCCGTCTTTCTCTCTTCGTAATTTCGTGTCCGACCTGCGTCGTCCGAAGTCGGGGTGAAGATCGAAGAAAAAACGCCAAAAATAACAACTCGTCAGCCACGCACACCGCGTTCGAATGTCTAACGGTCCAACTTGGATTTTCGAAGATCGCCGAATCCGAGGGACGATAAATAATAATAATAATAATAATAATGGTAATAAATAATAATGTTAATAATAATAATAATGATATGATGATTATAACGATAATTATTATAGATAGGTAAATAGAAACACAGGTCTCCTCTCGAAAATCGGAACTTCCTGATATTACTTACATATTTCGGTCGATCCAAATGTGGGAATCTCGTCGTCGTCGGAGCAAGCAGCGCGGTAGGTGGGGTGAAATTCTGGATTTTCCACCGCCGCCGGCGGTCGAAAAATGTGCGACGCGGGAGATCGCCAGTCCGTCTAGTAGTCTCTCTTGTCGTTAGAGCGTGACGTGGTGGTTGTTGTGGGATTTCCCGTTAGTTCGGTCCGACGTCGGTCGTCAGAGGGTAAGTGCATACGGAAACGAAACGCATCGCGTTTTGATGTTCATATTCGTGCATCGGAATGTTAAAAGCAATATATTTTACACCAACGATCACACCTAAACACCACGGCAACGGCCATACCACGTTGAAAAGCACCGGTTCTCGTCCGATCACCGAAGTTAAGCAACGTCGGGCGCGGTCAGTACTTGGATGGGTGACCGCTTGGGAACACCGCGTGCCGTTGCCCCCCAACACTTTTTGTTTTTTTTTGAAATCCATAGCAACCACCGAACCGATTTGTTTTTCGTGCAGGTATTCGGAAACATGCACAGACCCGTATAATGTAGATTCATAGCTTTAAGTACTAGATAATTAAGAAAACAATTTTTTTTGTCGATTAATTGTAAACAATTGCAGAATAAAAACTCGTCAAACGGTAAAGGTTGTCGTTCGATCACCGAAGGTAAGCCACGCGGGCAGCGGTCAGCACTTGGACGGGTGACCGGTTCATTATATTCCTTCCGTGAGTTTAACAAAGATAACATATGCAAATGTCGTAAGTGCGACGAGGAAGACGGCGATCTTTTAATGTAAAAAAAATATATATTAGGTTACGCGTACATGCCACTTTGACTGCTGCTTTATTTTTTTGGTTTTTAAATAATTAGAGATCTGAATTCAACATATCAGTTCTATGTTATAATGGACAGACAATGTTGTATTCTTGGCCCCTAACACGTTAAGACCAACATAAAAACTAGAATAACTTACCATTCGTTAAACGTTAAACAATTTCGAACCACGTTTTTTTGAGCTCGAACAAACTCATAACACAACACTCATTTATTAGTCACTGGACCATTGTAAAACGAGAAGAGAGAAAAACCATGCGAAACTATTTTTAAAACGAAGAGAATAAAGGTTTTAAATGGTAGGGCTGTATGACAGACTTGTCAATTATCGTGGGGGGTACGGCTGAGATTTATGACGAAATCGAGCGGCGCCGGCGGTCGGTCACTTTCACGAAAGAGGTCTAAACACGGGTCGTTTACGATACCCTCTGGTTACTAGAAAAGTTCTAGACAGATGTTTGTCGGCTTTTCGAGGTATTTATTTGTGAGTCCAAAGACTCAATGGAGTAATATCGGACTGAAATTCCAAGATTTTGCTGTGTAATCCAAAAAACTATGTTCCTCGTAACATTTAACGATGTGTTAATTCAACTATTATTTTAATTTTTCGTATACGTATTTATACTAAAAAGTACAGCGCTTCCAACAGTGAATTGTGAATTGAAAATGTTTCAAAGAAAGATCGATAGTTTTGAAAAAAATTACATATTAATAAATTTAGATAGATTTAGAAGTATACATTGCACTTACTTTTCAAAATTATTGTACTTCTGATTTGGTTGAAATAACATAATATGTAGCAGTCATAGTCTTGTGTACATTGCAGTCGCGGCTGGTGTTGGGTAAAACCTTTATTTTTTAGGGGGTCATTACCCAAATGACCTCATGGACCAGCCGTTCCTGTTAGGTTTTATATATCAAATTGATTCGTCTGTCTTTTTCATCATGCCTTCGAAAAGCGAGCTCCTGTTTCGCCAAAGTAACTGTGACGTCAATTAAATACGATAATAAAATTCGGTTTTTCCGAACTTATTGTGAGTGAGAGCAGTGAGAGCATCTTCTTTTCGTATCCCACCTCCACCCGGCGGCAGTAGTGCAGTGCTTATCAACATAATTACCGGCGTCTCGCCTCCACATTTTGACTTTTTTGTGTTTTATGTGTTCTCTAAGTCCAAAATTTTTAAATTTTTAAAAAGAGATTGCGGTACTATTCCTGTTGCTGAAATTATAATAATATATTTATTAATTTTTGTATTATATGTCTGTGTTATATTGTGTGAATTTGGAACAGCTATATCTAAAAGATATGCTTGCTTTTGTTGTTTATTTAAAATAATAATGTCTGGTCTGTTATGCTGAATGTGAATGTCAGTTAAAACTGTGCGATCAAAATATAATTTGTAATTGTCATTTTCTAAACAACTTTCTGGTTTATAAATGTAATGTGGTTGTGTATCCTTTAATAAATTGAATTTAACTGCTAAATTCATGTGTATAATTTTTGCGAATATATCATGACGTTTTTTATATTCGCTGTGAGCCAAAACGGTGCAAGATCTTGTATTGCAAATATAAAACCCTCAGCTCTTTAAAATATCTCCCATGTAAAGACTTTTGTTTTATATTTGCTATAGTGTCATATCACGAGCTCTATTGAGAAAATAATTTTTTAGTGAAGCAATTTGATTGTGTTGTAGAATTTCTAGATTTGAAAAACCCCTACCACCATTTTCGCGTGGTAAATTAAATCTTTCAACAGCAGATTTGGGGTGATGTTTACAAAATTTTGTAAAGAGAACTCTAGTTTGAATATTTATATTCTTTAAATTAGTTTTGGACCATTTTATAACACCAAAAGAATAGATTTAATTTGATTTGATTGATTAATACCTAAATATTTATAAAATTCTCCTTTATTTAAATTTTTAATGATTTCTCCTTCTTTAGTTATATATTCTAAATTTTCGTAATGACCACGACATATTGATTGATTTTCAGTTATTGTTAAGTTTTATGTCATCCATATAAAGAAGGTGATTTAATTTAATATTAATTTTATAAATTTTAAGAATTTTAATTAACCATGAATGTGGTACTGAATCATAGGCTTTTTTGTAGTCTATGAATTGTTGTTGCATTATTTTCCAAACGTTTGAGACTTAAAATATTCGTCAAATGTTCTTCTTTTTTTAAATCAGAATACCCCTGACAAATCCGAACATTTTGTTTTGCGGTAGATAAAAGTAAACATGGGCCAAGACAGAATATTAATATTCGGTGTGGAATTTTCCTGCGTTCTTGTTCATTTCTATCGAAGTGCTCACGAAAAGTTGTGAATATCAACACTTTGTAATTGTCGTAGTGAAAAATAAAAAAGATAGCTATGGGGCACAACTTATTTCGCACTTCATTAGAAAAGTAACAGTATTAAAATAAAAAAAATATTTTTCTAAATTTCGAACGTTAGGTCTATCCTGACCAGCCGCCAATTAGTGGTATTATTTTATTTTTTGCTGTTTTCCACAATAGTTATTTTTATATTAAATCATTGATTCAAAAAATTGAAATTAAAAATTCAAATTTTTGAAGGAACTCTGAAGTTTCAATGCAGTGACCATGTTGCTAGGTAACTAATAAAAAACAGTGCGTGAAATGAAAAACAGAAATAGTCGTATGCGTTTTGTATGGTTTCTATGGTTTCGATCTTACTAACAATGCAATGAAAATGACCCACTTCAGGCACAGATAACTATGCGTGAATTTCAATTTTTTGAATCAATTATATAAAAACAAAATTGATTTGGCGGCCGCTACACAAAAGTGGTGGGAGGCGAGAACCTGTTTCCGCCGGTCAATTTTAAAATTAATAAATTTTCCCTGGATACGTATTCGACTTATCCGGTACGAGTTATTTTTAAATTAACTTAATGGCCCGTTGCTCTTGTTCTTTTTACATTGAATATGCGATGTTTTGGCATCGTTAGCAATAGTACAATACTCACGCATTTTTAATCTAAAATTAACAAAACTTGAATGGATCGGGATTATCACACTTCTGAATTGAAGTTTTCATTCGTTTAAAATATAATTGATAGTAATACGTAATGCGGATTGCCTAAACGTTGCTTCCATCACGTCAACATCACACATTCACGTTCGCCCGTAGAAATGGCGTGATGCACACGAAATCGATCCAAAAAGGCTCATAATATTTGTGTCACGCGAATCTACGTCGAAAACTAGAAAAAAAAAAAATTCAATTCGAATTTCAATAATCGAAACGATGCGTCGTCGATACTAAACGTAGGTAGTAACTAAAGTGTGATCGGGTGTGATAAAAGTGTCCGTCAATAATCATCATCCGACAATCATTTAATAGACGAACGCTAATTTTTGGCACTCACTCGGACGACAGAACCAGTCCAGACGGAAACCGGGGCGCGGGGTGGGTGGGTGGTTGTATGTCCGTGAATCTGTCCGGCGCGCGTCAACATTTCAGTTATCGTCGCGAGAGTTAAAACGAAAGGTGGTTAGTGTGAAAGTGACGTTTTTTCGTGGAGACACGTTACGAAGGGTGAGTACCTAATATAATATAAAACCAACCGAAAACCCACAATAGTGCCCCGGTTTATTATCGTGAATAGGTGTTTGGTAAATATTTTCTGTATTCCAACTAGCAAGTCTTTTATCAAAAAACTCCGGCAACATGGCTATTGTGGTATTGTTGATACCACCTAACTGAAGAACTTAGTTAATAACTAAGTCGACGATTTTATCGGGAAATTGAACGGAGAAACAAAAATAGCTCTTAGCGACAGTTGCCTGAAGTCGCAAATAACGGCGATTGACGAAATCACGTTTTTTTTATTTTAATTCCAATGAACAATACACAGGGTCACAATTATCTGTTATGTATTCTATAATGTTTTGCAAAGTAAATAATGTGAGTTGTCATGCGTAATATTAATTAGCTAAGTAATTTTTGCAAGTATTTTATGTCAGATATGCAATGTATAATAACGTAATGTTGCAAAGTATTTTAATTTTTATGCTAGGTAGAGATAATAACTCGACAATAACTCTTCTCTAATGAAAAAAAAAATAGAAAATGATTTAGGAACATAAAAAATCTCATTAAAACAGGAACAATTGAAATTAAAATAAACATAACATTCTGTACTAAAGTACAGTTTTGTTCACTCCTTTTTTCAAAGTCTTCTGTCCTCTCATTTGCACATACTGCTATTCCAAAACAGTGAAATTGTCTGTTTCAGGGAATCCTTAACGTTCCTTGCTAATGTCAACAACGTTTTCGATGAAACAAAGAGTCGGAAAAATGTCGGCTCATTGTATTCAATAACATACGCGACTACAAAACCATCTGTATCATTTGTAGGAATCGCGGTTTTTTCGATGAGAATTCGTTCTAATTTTTTCTTTCTTAAAAAAGCTAAGTAATTTTAATTTCACTAAAGATGAACATTTAGGCTATATGCTGGGTAATGCAAATCCATCAACCATCAACTAGGTTGTTCAGCAGATGTACGATTGTTTATTTGATTTCTTCTTCCGAAGAGTTGTATTCTGGCAAAATAGAAATTTATTCATAACATAACCTCAATCAACTAAATTATTTCGAATACAATAACCACATAACTACAAGTTGGATAGGCATGGGTGCAAAATACCGATAATGCATGAAACCTAATAATAATAATAATGACATAATAAAAGTTAATTAAAAATCGCTGTTTCACGTCTTTTTCTTTTTTGTTCGAGAGTTTTTGTGGTTCTGAAAAGAACCGTTTATAAATGTGTCGAAAACGAAAAACATCTATTTCGAACTGGTGTACTTGGTGACGGCTTTGGTACCTTCGGAGACGGCGTGCTTGGCCAACTCACCGGGCAACAACAGACGCACGGCAGTTTGAATTTCTCTGCTGGTGATCGTCGAACGTTTGTTGTAGTGTGCCAGACGGGAAGCTTCAGCGGCGATACGTTCGAAGATGTCGTTCACGAAACTGTTCATTATGCTCATAGCCTTACTAGAGATACCGGTGTCGGGATGGACTTGTTTCAACACCTTGTAGATGTAGATGGCATAGCTCTCCTTCCTCCTGCGCTTCTTTTTTTTGTCGCTCTTGGAAATGTTCTTCTGAGCTTTCCCGGCCTTCTTGGCTGCCTTACCACTTGTCTTCGGCGGCATTTTTCAATTCAATTCGATTCAACAAACTCGCGAACTGCTCTGACTCGTGTGCGTGCGTTAACTTTGCACCACCACCTTTCTGATAGGTAGTGTGTTCACCAGAACCCCACCTGAAAACGGGCTCCCACCAATCGTCACGTCCTATTCTCCTATCACGGAGGCTATAAATTCGAAGCACAGCTACCAGCTTTTACAATCGACGAGTCCCGTCCGTCAGTTTTATTACTTCTCGTGGTGTCTAACGAACGAACTTAAAATGTCAGGTCGCGGTAAAGGAGGTAAAGTGAAGGGAAAAGCGAAATCCCGTTCGAGCCGTGCCGGTCTCCAGTTTCCGGTGGGTAGGATACATCGTCTTCTCAGAAAAGGAAATTACGCGGAACGCGTCGGTGCAGGAGCTCCCGTCTATTTGGCCGCCGTCATGGAGTACTTAGCCGCCGAAGTTCTAGAATTGGCAGGAAACGCTGCCCGTGACAACAAGAAGACACGTATTATACCGCGTCATCTGCAGCTGGCCATCAGAAACGACGAGGAATTGAACAAACTCCTGTCCGGAGTTACGATCGCCCAAGGCGGTGTCTTACCCAACATTCAGGCCGTACTTTTACCCAAAAAAACCGAGAAGAAACCTTAAACGAACGATCGATCCATCTCCGTGGCGAAAACTCAAAATATCGGCCCTTCTCAGGGCCACTATAGCTTTTTTTTTTCGTAAAATGACCGATGCATCTTTTCTTTTTGTATTATTATCATTTACGACTGCAATGCCAAAAGGAAAGCAAGGGGTGTTTACGATCTTGGTACATTTATCAGGTAGTCAGTTAGTAATAATTGTCCGTTGTTTCTCGAAAGAACATCATGTTTCTTTTTTTTCCTCTTATTTTTATTTTGTGGTTCTGAAAAGAACCGATTTTGTATTTCGTATTTTATTCTGGTTTTCTCGAACGGTGAAGAGCGCCAGGAAATTAACCTCCGAAACCGTAGAGGGTGCGTCCTTGACGTTTCAAAGCGTAGACGACGTCCATCGCTGTCACGGTTTTACGTTTGGCGTGTTCCGTGTAGGTGACGGCATCTCGGATGACATTTTCCAAGAACACTTTCAGGACTCCGCGAGTTTCTTCGTAGATCAAACCGGAAATACGTTTCACGCCGCCACGACGAGCCAATCTTCTGATAGCGGGTTTCGTGATGCCCTGGATGTTGTCACGCAGGACTTTGCGATGACGCTTCGCTCCTCCTTTTCCCAATCCTTTGCCTCCTTTACCGCGACCGGTCATCTTTTCAGATTATTTCAACTGACACAAAATACCTGCACACCTCGTCCCTAGGAAGTCAACTACCGCAAAATTTCAACTAACGGAGCCTTATATAGATTCAACGGTTCACCATCGACCAATCGACGAAGTCAGCCGTTGACTTTGTTCACGTATAAAAGTACAATTTAATATGGCGGAATTTTTAGTACCCGTTTACCTTTCGACGCGTGCACGTCTAACGATCGTCAGAGTCGATTTTAATAATTGTCAGTTTTGTTTTTCATTCGTTTCATTCGAAATGGCCAGGACCAAGCAGACCGCACGCAAGTCCACCGGAGGAAAAGCCCCCAGGAAACAACTGGCTACCAAAGCGGCCAGGAAAAGCGCTCCCGCCACTGGCGGCGTCAAGAAGCCCCACCGTTACAGACCTGGTACCGTGGCTCTGCGTGAGATCCGTCGTTACCAGAAAAGTACCGAGTTGCTCATCCGCAAGCTTCCCTTTCAACGTTTGGTGAGGGAGATCGCTCAGGATTTCAAAACCGATTTGCGCTTCCAAAGCTCCGCCGTGATAGCCCTCCAGGAAGCGAGCGAAGCTTACTTGGTCGGTCTGTTCGAGGACACGAATTTGTGCGCCATCCACGCCAAACGTGTAACCATCATGCCAAAGGACATCCAACTTGCCAGACGTATTCGGGGTGAACGCGCTTAAATTTTTCCACATCGTGTTTCGGAAGAACAACACGAAACACGAATTTTATAACAAAAAAATCGGTTCTTTTCAGAACCTCAAACTTTACAGGCAAAAAAAAAAATATATCGCCCTTCAACCGGAAATGAATAAAATAAAAATGTCAATAATCGGTCGGTCCTCTCGATTCGGGTTGGGTTGCGGTCGTTCGTAAAATTTTATTGCATCCTGTCATCACCTACCTGCCAGCTGATGCTATCTATTTTATTTGGTTTCGCCGTAAGGATAGTTTTATTTCTTTTTTTCGTCGTAGATTATCGTGTGGCCCTGAAAAGGGCCATTTGTGCGTGCCCCGTTGCCGGTAGTACGATGATGACGTCGGAACGAGGCACAGCCGAACGAACATGAGTCGAGTATCCATCCACGTTTCTCACTTTTTCCTCTTCGGCGAAGCGGCCTTTTTCACCTTGACAGGAATGGCTTTGGCTGTCTTGGGTTTGGGTGCTTTGGGTTTTTTAGTCGGACCAGCCTTGTTAGATTTCTTCGCTTTGGAAGGCGATCGGGGTTTCGGGGCGGCTCTAGTTTTCTTTTCTGCCGAGGAGGCGGCCGATTTCTTGGCTTTCGCTGCGGCGGCGGAGGCAGCGACGGCGCTCTTCTTTTCGGCAGCAGTCTTCTTCGCTTTGGGGGAGGCTTGTTTTTTGGCTGTCTTCGAGGAAGCCTTGTCGGAAGTCGTCGCGACGGCGGTACGTTTGGCGGATGATTTTTTCGTCTTGGATGCGGCGGACGAAGCGGGTTTCCTCTTGTCGGAGGCGGAGGCGACTTTGGCACCACCGGAGGTGGACGAGGCGAGCTTGAACGAACCCGACGCGCCCTTACCTTTCGTCTGAACCAGAGATCCCGACGCCACGGCGCCTTTCAGATATTTCTTGATGAAAGGGGCGACCTTTTCGGCGTCGACTTTGTAATTTGCGGCGACGAACTTCTTGATGGCCTGAAGAGACGATCCTCCGCGTTCCTTGAGTCCCTTGATGGCGTTGTTTACCATCTCGGATGTCGGAGGATGGGACGGTTTCGCCCTGGGATTTTTCGCTTTTTTCTCTTTCTTCGCGTGGGATTGAGGGGTGGCAGCGGAACCGGTGGTGACCGATGATGCTGTTTGATTTTCGACGTCGGCCATCTTTCACGTTAAAACGTTAAAAGTTAATAATAATTATTGAAAAAACACTTGCTCACACACGTACACTTCGAGCACCTCGTGAACGAGAATTGAACAAAAAAATTTTCTAAGTCTTTATAAAATAGTCGCCACTGCGGACGGAAGACTGAACGCGCACCGCGTCCGCCGTCGAAGAAATTGCAGGCCTCGGAATCGTTGCCCGCGTGATGGCATCGTCCTCTTTCCTCGATCACCATCGCCACCGTGTGATCAAGCTGGCCGAACTCGGTTTCCGAAGTTTCCCTGGAGATAGCGAAGTTCGTCTCGGAACGTCGGTGGGTTTCGAATCAGGTACACGCCCCTCCAACCACCAGCCCTAAATCCGGGTCGTCACGGTTTCGATTCGGGACCGACGGTTTACGTCGGCGGTGCGGGGTAGACGCGTCGATTCCGGGAATCCATATTTCGTTCGCCGAAATATTGGTCCATCTCTTCCCGGAATACCGCGCCACCTTCTCGATTTTACGACATCTTCGCGTCGCCAAACGCTTCCGAAACGGTCGAAGCACAGAAAGGACCTGGTGTTCGAACCGAGGCAATTCCGACAACAGGATGCCGCGAACCGCCTCTCCGACGTTCAGGTCGATCGTTTTCGGCGGAAGTTGAAACGGGACGAGTCGACGACGGGTCCCGTTGCCGTCCGGACCCTTCGGGACGGCCGAAAGTCCGTCGAGAGGATCATCCGAAAGGAGACGGTCTTCATCGTCCGACCGATGCCGCACCTACGAGTTTTCCGATATTTTCTTCGACGGATCTTCAGGTTTTCTTCCTTTCTTCCGTCTTTCTCTCTTCGTAATTTCGTGTCCGACCTGCGTCGTCCGAAGTCGGGGTGAAGATCGAAGAAAAAACGCCAAAAATAACAACTCGTCAGCCACGCACACCGCGTTCGAATGTCTAACGGTCCAACTTGGATTTTCGAAGATCGCCGAATCCGAGGGACGATAAATAATAATAATAATAATAATAATGGTAATAAATAATAATGTTAATAATAATAATAATGATATGATGATTATAACGATAATTATTATAGATAGGTAAATAGAAACACAGGTCTCCTCTCGAAAATCGGAACTTCCTGATATTACTTACATATTTCGGTCGATCCAAATGTGGGAATCTCGTCGTCGTCGGAGCAAGCAGCGCGGTAGGTGGGGTGAAATTCTGGATTTTCCACCGCCGCCGGCGGTCGAAAAATGTGCGACGCGGGAGATCGCCAGTCCGTCTAGTAGTCTCTCTTGTCGTTAGAGCGTGACGTGGTGGTTGTTGTGGGATTTCCCGTTAGTTCGGTCCGACGTCGGTCGTCAGAGGGTAAGTGCATACGGAAACGAAACGCATCGCGTTTTGATGTTCATATTCGTGCATCGGAATGTTAAAAGCAATATATTTTACACCAACGATCACACCTAAACACCACGGCAACGGCCATACCACGTTGAAAAGCACCGGTTCTCGTCCGATCACCGAAGTTAAGCAACGTCGGGCGCGGTCAGTACTTGGATGGGTGACCGCTTGGGAACACCGCGTGCCGTTGCCCCCCAACACTTTTTGTTTTTTTTGAAATCCATAGCAACCACCGAACCGATTTGTTTTTCGTGCAGGTATTCGGAAACATGCACAGACCCGTATAATGTAGATTCATAGCTTTAAGTACTAGATAATTAAGAAAACAATTTTTTTTGTCGATTAATTGTAAACAATTGCAGAATAAAAACTCGTCAAACGGTAAAGGTTGTCGTTCGATCACCGAAGGTAAGCCACGCGGGCAGCGGTCAGCACTTGGACGGGTGACCGGTTCATTATATTCCTTCCGTGAGTTTAACAAAGATAACATATGCAAATGTCGTAAGTGCGACGAGGAAGACGGCGATCTTTTAATGTAAAAAAAATATATATTAGGTTACGCGTACATGCCACTTTGACTGCTGCTTTATTTTTTTGGTTTTTAAATAATTAGAGATCTGAATTCAACATATCAGTTCTATGTTATAATGGACAGACAATGTTGTATTCTTGGCCCCTAACACGTTAAGACCAACATAAAAACTAGAATAACTTACCATTCGTTAAACGTTAAACAATTTCGAACCACGTTTTTTTGAGCTCGAACAAACTCATAACACAACACTCATTTATTAGTCACTGGACCATTGTAAAACGAGAAGAGAGAAAAACCATGCGAAACTATTTTTAAAACGAAGAGAATAAAGGTTTTAAATGGTAGGGCTGTATGACAGACTTGTCAATTATCGTGGGGGGTACGGCTGAGATTTATGACGAAATCGAGCGGCGCCGGCGGTCGGTCACTTTCACGAAAGAGGTCTAAACACGGGTCGTTTACGATACCCTCTGGTTACTAGAAAAGTTCTAGACAGATGTTTGTCGGCTTTTCGAGGTATTTATTTGTGAGTCCAAAGACTCAATGGAGTAATATCGGACTGAAATTCCAAGATTTTGCTGTGTAATCCAAAAAACTATGTTCCTCGTAACATTTAACGATGTGTTAATTCAACTATTATTTTAATTTTTCGTATACGTATTTATACTAAAAAGTACAGCGCTTCCAACAGTGAATTGTGAATTGAAAATGTTTCAAAGAAAGATCGATAGTTTTGAAAAAAATTACATATTAATAAATTTAGATAGATTTAGAAGTATACATTGCACTTACTTTTCAAAATTATTGTACTTCTGATTTGGTTGAAATAACATAATATGTAGCAGTCATAGTCTTGTGTACATTGCAGTCGCGGCTGGTGTTGGGTAAAACCTTTATTTTTTAGGGGGTCATTACCCAAATGACCTCATGGACCAGCCGTTCCTGTTAGGTTTTATATATCAAATTGATTCGTCTGTCTTTTTCATCATGCCTTCGAAAAGCGAGCTCCTGTTTCGCCAAAGTAACTGTGACGTCAATTAAATACGATAATAAAATTCGGTTTTTCCGAACTTATTGTGAGTGAGAGCAGTGAGAGCATCTTCTTTTCGTATCCCACCTCCACCCGGCGGCAGTAGTGCAGTGCTTATCAACATAATTACCGGCGTCTCGCCTCCACATTTTGACTTTTTTGTGTTTTATGTGTTCTCTAAGTCCAAAATTTTTAAATTTTTAAAAAGAGATTGCGGTACTATTCCTGTTGCTGAAATTATAATAATATATTTATTAATTTTTGTATTATATGTCTGTGTTATATTGTGTGAATTTGGAACAGCTATATCTAAAAGATATGCTTGCTTTTGTTGTTTATTTAAAATAATAATGTCTGGTCTGTTATGCTGAATGTGAATGTCAGTTAAAACTGTGCGATCAAAATATAATTTGTAATTGTCATTTTCTAAACAACTTTCTGGTTTATAAATGTAATGTGGTTGTGTATCCTTTAATAAATTGAATTTAACTGCTAAATTCATGTGTATAATTTTTGCGAATATATCATGACGTTTTTTATATTCGCTGTGAGCCAAAACGGTGCAAGATCTTGTATTGCAAATATAAAACCCTCAGCTCTTTAAAATATCTCCCATGTAAAGACTTTTGTTTTATATTTGCTATAGTGTCATATCACGAGCTCTATTGAGAAAATAATTTTTTAGTGAAGCAATTTGATTGTGTTGTAGAATTTCTAGATTTGAAAAACCCCTACCACCATTTTCGCGTGGTAAATTAAATCTTTCAACAGCAGATTTGGGGTGATGTTTACAAAATTTTGTAAAGAGAACTCTAGTTTGAATATTTATATTCTTTAAATTAGTTTTGGACCATTTTATAACACCAAAAGAATAGATTTAATTTGATTTGATTGATTAATACCTAAATATTTATAAAATTCTCCTTTATTTAAATTTTTAATGATTTCTCCTTCTTTAGTTATATATTCTAAATTTTCGTAATGACCACGACATATTGATTGATTTTCAGTTATTGTTAAGTTTTATGTCATCCATATAAAGAAGGTGATTTAATTTAATATTAATTTTATAAATTTTAAGAATTTTAATTAACCATGAATGTGGTACTGAATCATAGGCTTTTTTGTAGTCTATGAATTGTTGTTGCATTATTTTCCAAACGTTTGAGACTTAAAATATTCGTCAAATGTTCTTCTTTTTTTAAATCAGAATACCCCTGACAAATCCGAACATTTTGTTTTGCGGTAGATAAAAGTAAACATGGGCCAAGACAGAATATTAATATTCGGTGTGGAATTTTCCTGCGTTCTTGTTCATTTCTATCGAAGTGCTCACGAAAAGTTGTGAATATCAACACTTTGTAATTGTCGTAGTGAAAAATAAAAAAGATAGCTATGGGGCACAACTTATTTCGCACTTCATTAGAAAAGTAACAGTATTAAAATAAAAAAAATATTTTTCTAAATTTCGAACGTTAGGTCTATCCTGACCAGCCGCCAATTAGTGGTATTATTTTATTTTTTGCTGTTTTCCACAATAGTTATTTTTATATTAAATCATTGATTCAAAAAATTGAAATTAAAAATTCAAATTTTTGAAGGAACTCTGAAGTTTCAATGCAGTGACCATGTTGCTAGGTAACTAATAAAAAACAGTGCGTGAAATGAAAAACAGAAATAGTCGTATGCGTTTTGTAT
>NW_027184246.1:0-16871 GCF_963966145.1 Tenebrio molitor | reverse complement strand
TGTCGTTAGAGCGTGACGTGGTGGTTGTTGTGGGATTTCCCGTTAGTTCGGTCCGACGTCGGTCGTCAGAGGGTAAGTGCATACGGAAACGAAACGCATCGCGTTTTGATGTTCATATTCGTGCATCGGAATGTTAAAAGCAATATATTTTACACCAACGATCACACCTAAACACCACGGCAACGGCCATACCACGTTGAAAAGCACCGGTTCTCGTCCGATCACCGAAGTTAAGCAACGTCGGGCGCGGTCAGTACTTGGATGGGTGACCGCTTGGGAACACCGCGTGCCGTTGCCCCCCAACACTTTTTGTTTTTTTTTTGAAATCCATAGCAACCACCGAACCGATTTGTTTTTCGTGCAGGTATTCGGAAACATGCACAGACCCGTATAATGTAGATTCATAGCTTTAAGTACTAGATAATTAAGAAAACAATTTTTTTTGTCGATTAATTGTAAACAATTGCAGAATAAAAACTCGTCAAACGGTAAAGGTTGTCGTTCGATCACCGAAGGTAAGCCACGCGGGCAGCGGTCAGCACTTGGACGGGTGACCGGTTCATTATATTCCTTCCGTGAGTTTAACAAAGATAACATATGCAAATGTCGTAAGTGCGACGAGGAAGACGGCGATCTTTTAATGTAAAAAAAATATATATTAGGTTACGCGTACATGCCACTTTGACTGCTGCTTTATTTTTTTGGTTTTTAAATAATTAGAGATCTGAATTCAACATATCAGTTCTATGTTATAATGGACAGACAATGTTGTATTCTTGGCCCCTAACACGTTAAGACCAACATAAAAACTAGAATAACTTACCATTCGTTAAACGTTAAACAATTTCGAACCACGTTTTTTTGAGCTCGAACAAACTCATAACACAACACTCATTTATTAGTCACTGGACCATTGTAAAACGAGAAGAGAGAAAAACCATGCGAAACTATTTTTAAAACGAAGAGAATAAAGGTTTTAAATGGTAGGGCTGTATGACAGACTTGTCAATTATCGTGGGGGGTACGGCTGAGATTTATGACGAAATCGAGCGGCGCCGGCGGTCGGTCACTTTCACGAAAGAGGTCTAAACACGGGTCGTTTACGATACCCTCTGGTTACTAGAAAAGTTCTAGACAGATGTTTGTCGGCTTTTCGAGGTATTTATTTGTGAGTCCAAAGACTCAATGGAGTAATATCGGACTGAAATTCCAAGATTTTGCTGTGTAATCCAAAAAACTATGTTCCTCGTAACATTTAACGATGTGTTAATTCAACTATTATTTTAATTTTTCGTATACGTATTTATACTAAAAAGTACAGCGCTTCCAACAGTGAATTGTGAATTGAAAATGTTTCAAAGAAAGATCGATAGTTTTGAAAAAAATTACATATTAATAAATTTAGATAGATTTAGAAGTATACATTGCACTTACTTTTCAAAATTATTGTACTTCTGATTTGGTTGAAATAACATAATATGTAGCAGTCATAGTCTTGTGTACATTGCAGTCGCGGCTGGTGTTGGGTAAAACCTTTATTTTTTAGGGGGTCATTACCCAAATGACCTCATGGACCAGCCGTTCCTGTTAGGTTTTATATATCAAATTGATTCGTCTGTCTTTTTCATCATGCCTTCGAAAAGCGAGCTCCTGTTTCGCCAAAGTAACTGTGACGTCAATTAAATACGATAATAAAATTCGGTTTTTCCGAACTTATTGTGAGTGAGAGCAGTGAGAGCATCTTCTTTTCGTATCCCACCTCCACCCGGCGGCAGTAGTGCAGTGCTTATCAACATAATTACCGGCGTCTCGCCTCCACATTTTGACTTTTTTGTGTTTTATGTGTTCTCTAAGTCCAAAATTTTTAAATTTTTAAAAAGAGATTGCGGTACTATTCCTGTTGCTGAAATTATAATAATATATTTATTAATTTTTGTATTATATGTCTGTGTTATATTGTGTGAATTTGGAACAGCTATATCTAAAAGATATGCTTGCTTTTGTTGTTTATTTAAAATAATAATGTCTGGTCTGTTATGCTGAATGTGAATGTCAGTTAAAACTGTGCGATCAAAATATAATTTGTAATTGTCATTTTCTAAACAACTTTCTGGTTTATAAATGTAATGTGGTTGTGTATCCTTTAATAAATTGAATTTAACTGCTAAATTCATGTGTATAATTTTTGCGAATATATCATGACGTTTTTTATATTCGCTGTGAGCCAAAACGGTGCAAGATCTTGTATTGCAAATATAAAACCCTCAGCTCTTTAAAATATCTCCCATGTAAAGACTTTTGTTTTATATTTGCTATAGTGTCATATCACGAGCTCTATTGAGAAAATAATTTTTTAGTGAAGCAATTTGATTGTGTTGTAGAATTTCTAGATTTGAAAAACCCCTACCACCATTTTCGCGTGGTAAATTAAATCTTTCAACAGCAGATTTGGGGTGATGTTTACAAAATTTTGTAAAGAGAACTCTAGTTTGAATATTTATATTCTTTAAATTAGTTTTGGACCATTTTATAACACCAAAAGAATAGATTTAATTTGATTTGATTGATTAATACCTAAATATTTATAAAATTCTCCTTTATTTAAATTTTTAATGATTTCTCCTTCTTTAGTTATATATTCTAAATTTTCGTAATGACCACGACATATTGATTGATTTTCAGTTATTGTTAAGTTTTATGTCATCCATATAAAGAAGGTGATTTAATTTAATATTAATTTTATAAATTTTAAGAATTTTAATTAACCATGAATGTGGTACTGAATCATAGGCTTTTTTGTAGTCTATGAATTGTTGTTGCATTATTTTCCAAACGTTTGAGACTTAAAATATTCGTCAAATGTTCTTCTTTTTTTAAATCAGAATACCCCTGACAAATCCGAACATTTTGTTTTGCGGTAGATAAAAGTAAACATGGGCCAAGACAGAATATTAATATTCGGTGTGGAATTTTCCTGCGTTCTTGTTCATTTCTATCGAAGTGCTCACGAAAAGTTGTGAATATCAACACTTTGTAATTGTCGTAGTGAAAAATAAAAAAGATAGCTATGGGGCACAACTTATTTCGCACTTCATTAGAAAAGTAACAGTATTAAAATAAAAAAAATATTTTTCTAAATTTCGAACGTTAGGTCTATCCTGACCAGCCGCCAATTAGTGGTATTATTTTATTTTTTGCTGTTTTCCACAATAGTTATTTTTATATTAAATCATTGATTCAAAAAATTGAAATTAAAAATTCAAATTTTTGAAGGAACTCTGAAGTTTCAATGCAGTGACCATGTTGCTAGGTAACTAATAAAAAACAGTGCGTGAAATGAAAAACAGAAATAGTCGTATGCGTTTTGTATGGTTTCTATGGTTTCGATCTTACTAACAATGCAATGAAAATGACCCACTTCAGGCACAGATAACTATGCGTGAATTTCAATTTTTTGAATCAATTATATAAAAACAAAATTGATTTGGCGGCCGCTACACAAAAGTGGTGGGAGGCGAGAACCTGTTTCCGCCGGTCAATTTTAAAATTAATAAATTTTCCCTGGATACGTATTCGACTTATCCGGTACGAGTTATTTTTAAATTAACTTAATGGCCCGTTGCTCTTGTTCTTTTTACATTGAATATGCGATGTTTTGGCATCGTTAGCAATAGTACAATACTCACGCATTTTTAATCTAAAATTAACAAAACTTGAATGGATCGGGATTATCACACTTCTGAATTGAAGTTTTCATTCGTTTAAAATATAATTGATAGTAATACGTAATGCGGATTGCCTAAACGTTGCTTCCATCACGTCAACATCACACATTCACGTTCGCCCGTAGAAATGGCGTGATGCACACGAAATCGATCCAAAAAGGCTCATAATATTTGTGTCACGCGAATCTACGTCGAAAACTAGAAAAAAAAAAAAATTCAATTCGAATTTCAATAATCGAAACGATGCGTCGTCGATACTAAACGTAGGTAGTAACTAAAGTGTGATCGGGTGCGATAAAAGTGTCCGTCAATAATCATCATCCGACAATCATTTAATAGACGAACGCTAATTTTTGGCACTCACTCGGACGACAGAACCAGTCCAGACGGAAACCGGGGCGCGGGGTGGGTGGGTGGTTGTATGTCCGTGAATCTGTCCGGCGCGCGTCAACATTTCAGTTATCGTCGCGAGAGTTAAAACGAAAGGTGGTTAGTGTGAAAGTGACGTTTTTTCGTGGAGACACGTTACGAAGGGTGAGTACCTAATATAATATAAAACCAACCGAAAACCCACAATAGTGCCCCGGTTTATTATCGTGAATAGGTGTTTGGTAAATATTTTCTGTATTCCAACTAGCAAGTCTTTTATCAAAAAACTCCGGCAACATGGCTATTGTGGTATTGTTGATACCACCTAACTGAAGAACTTAGTTAATAACTAAGTCGACGATTTTATCGGGAAATTGAACGGAGAAACAAAAATAGCTCTTAGCGACAGTTGCCTGAAGTCGCAAATAACGGCGATTGACGAAATCACGTTTTTTTTATTTTAATTCCAATGAACAATACACAGGGTCACAATTATCTGTTATGTATTCTATAATGTTTTGCAAAGTAAATAATGTGAGTTGTCATGCGTAATATTAATTAGCTAAGTAATTTTTGCAAGTATTTTATGTCAGATATGCAATGTATAATAACGTAATGTTGCAAAGTATTTTAATTTTTATGCTAGGTAGAGATAATAACTCGACAATAACTCTTCTCTAATGAAAAAAAAAATAGAAAATGATTTAGGAACATAAAAAATCTCATTAAAACAGGAACAATTGAAATTAAAATAAACATAACATTCTGTACTAAAGTACAGTTTTGTTCACTCCTTTTTTCAAAGTCTTCTGTCCTCTCATTTGCACATACTGCTATTCCAAAACAGTGAAATTGTCTGTTTCAGGGAATCCTTAACGTTCCTTGCTAATGTCAACAACGTTTTCGATGAAACAAAGAGTCGGAAAAATGTCGGCTCATTGTATTCAATAACATACGCGACTACAAAACCATCTGTATCATTTGTAGGAATCGCGGTTTTTTCGATGAGAATTCGTTCTAATTTTTTCTTTCTTAAAAAAGCTAAGTAATTTTAATTTCACTAAAGATGAACATTTAGGCTATATGCTGGGTAATGCAAATCCATCAACCATCAACTAGGTTGTTCAGCAGATGTACGATTGTTTATTTGATTTCTTCTTCCGAAGAGTTGTATTCTGGCAAAATAGAAATTTATTCATAACATAACCTCAATCAACTAAATTATTTCGAATACAATAACCACATAACTACAAGTTGGATAGGCATGGGTGCAAAATACCGATAATGCATGAAACCTAATAATAATAATAATGACATAATAAAAGTTAATTAAAAATCGCTGTTTCACGTCTTTTTCTTTTTTGTTCGAGAGTTTTTGTGGTTCTGAAAAGAACCGTTTATAAATGTGTCGAAAACGAAAAACATCTATTTCGAACTGGTGTACTTGGTGACGGCTTTGGTACCTTCGGAGACGGCGTGCTTGGCCAACTCACCGGGCAACAACAGACGCACGGCAGTTTGAATTTCTCTGCTGGTGATCGTCGAACGTTTGTTGTAGTGTGCCAGACGGGAAGCTTCAGCGGCGATACGTTCGAAGATGTCGTTCACGAAACTGTTCATTATGCTCATAGCCTTACTAGAGATACCGGTGTCGGGATGGACTTGTTTCAACACCTTGTAGATGTAGATGGCATAGCTCTCCTTCCTCCTGCGCTTCTTTTTTTTGTCGCTCTTGGAAATGTTCTTCTGAGCTTTCCCGGCCTTCTTGGCTGCCTTACCACTTGTCTTCGGCGGCATTTTTCAATTCAATTCGATTCAACAAACTCGCGAACTGCTCTGACTCGTGTGCGTGCGTTAACTTTGCACCACCACCTTTCTGATAGGTAGTGTGTTCACCAGAACCCCACCTGAAAACGGGCTCCCACCAATCGTCACGTCCTATTCTCCTATCACGGAGGCTATAAATTCGAAGCACAGCTACCAGCTTTTACAATCGACGAGTCCCGTCCGTCAGTTTTATTACTTCTCGTGGTGTCTAACGAACGAACTTAAAATGTCAGGTCGCGGTAAAGGAGGTAAAGTGAAGGGAAAAGCGAAATCCCGTTCGAGCCGTGCCGGTCTCCAGTTTCCGGTGGGTAGGATACATCGTCTTCTCAGAAAAGGAAATTACGCGGAACGCGTCGGTGCAGGAGCTCCCGTCTATTTGGCCGCCGTCATGGAGTACTTAGCCGCCGAAGTTCTAGAATTGGCAGGAAACGCTGCCCGTGACAACAAGAAGACACGTATTATACCGCGTCATCTGCAGCTGGCCATCAGAAACGACGAGGAATTGAACAAACTCCTGTCCGGAGTTACGATCGCCCAAGGCGGTGTCTTACCCAACATTCAGGCCGTACTTTTACCCAAAAAAACCGAGAAGAAACCTTAAACGAACGATCGATCCATCTCCGTGGCGAAAACTCAAAATATCGGCCCTTCTCAGGGCCACTATAGCTTTTTTTTTTCGTAAAATGACCGATGCATCTTTTCTTTTTGTATTATTATCATTTACGACTGCAATGCCAAAAGGAAAGCAAGGGGTGTTTACGATCTTGGTACATTTATCAGGTAGTCAGTTAGTAATAATTGTCCGTTGTTTCTCGAAAGAACATCATGTTTCTTTTTTTTCCTCTTATTTTTATTTTGTGGTTCTGAAAAGAACCGATTTTGTATTTCGTATTTTATTCTGGTTTTCTCGAACGGTGAAGAGCGCCAGGAAATTAACCTCCGAAACCGTAGAGGGTGCGTCCTTGACGTTTCAAAGCGTAGACGACGTCCATCGCTGTCACGGTTTTACGTTTGGCGTGTTCCGTGTAGGTGACGGCATCTCGGATGACATTTTCCAAGAACACTTTCAGGACTCCGCGAGTTTCTTCGTAGATCAAACCGGAAATACGTTTCACGCCGCCACGACGAGCCAATCTTCTGATAGCGGGTTTCGTGATGCCCTGGATGTTGTCACGCAGGACTTTGCGATGACGCTTCGCTCCTCCTTTTCCCAATCCTTTGCCTCCTTTACCGCGACCGGTCATCTTTTCAGATTATTTCAACTGACACAAAATACCTGCACACCTCGTCCCTAGGAAGTCAACTACCGCAAAATTTCAACTAACGGAGCCTTATATAGATTCAACGGTTCACCATCGACCAATCGACGAAGTCAGCCGTTGACTTTGTTCACGTATAAAAGTACAATTTAATATGGCGGAATTTTTAGTACCCGTTTACCTTTCGACGCGTGCACGTCTAACGATCGTCAGAGTCGATTTTAATAATTGTCAGTTTTGTTTTTCATTCGTTTCATTCGAAATGGCCAGGACCAAGCAGACCGCACGCAAGTCCACCGGAGGAAAAGCCCCCAGGAAACAACTGGCTACCAAAGCGGCCAGGAAAAGCGCTCCCGCCACTGGCGGCGTCAAGAAGCCCCACCGTTACAGACCTGGTACCGTGGCTCTGCGTGAGATCCGTCGTTACCAGAAAAGTACCGAGTTGCTCATCCGCAAGCTTCCCTTTCAACGTTTGGTGAGGGAGATCGCTCAGGATTTCAAAACCGATTTGCGCTTCCAAAGCTCCGCCGTGATGGCCCTCCAGGAAGCGAGCGAAGCTTACTTGGTCGGTCTGTTCGAGGACACGAATTTGTGCGCCATCCACGCCAAACGTGTAACCATCATGCCAAAGGACATCCAACTTGCCAGACGTATTCGGGGTGAACGCGCTTAAATTTTTCCACATCGTGTTTCGGAAGAACAACACGAAACACGAATTTTATAACAAAAAAATCGGTTCTTTTCAGAACCTCAAACTTTACAGGCAAAAAAAAAAATATATCGCCCTTCAACCGGAAATGAATAAAATAAAAATGTCAATAATCGGTCGGTCCTCTCGATTCGGGTTGGGTTGCGGTCGTTCGTAAAATTTTATTGCATCCTGTCATCACCTACCTGCCAGCTGATGCTATCTATTTTATTTGGTTTCGCCGTAAGGATAGTTTTATTTCTTTTTTTCGTCGTAGATTATCGTGTGGCCCTGAAAAGGGCCATTTGTGCGTGCCCCGTTGCCGGTAGTACGATGATGACGTCGGAACGAGGCACAGCCGAACGAACATGAGTCGAGTATCCATCCACGTTTCTCACTTTTTCCTCTTCGGCGAAGCGGCCTTTTTCACCTTGACAGGAATGGCTTTGGCTGTCTTGGGTTTGGGTGCTTTGGGTTTTTTAGTCGGACCAGCCTTGTTAGATTTCTTCGCTTTGGAAGGCGATCGGGGTTTCGGGGCGGCTCTAGTTTTCTTTTCTGTCGAGGAGGCGGCCGATTTCTTGGCTTTCGCTGCGGCGGCGGAGGCAGCGACGGCGCTCTTCTTTTCGGCAGCAGTCTTCTTCGCTTTGGGGGAGGCTTGTTTTTTGGCTGTCTTCGAGGAAGCCTTGTCGGAAGTCGTCGCGACGGCGGTACGTTTGGCGGATGATTTTTTCGTCTTGGATGCGGCGGACGAAGCGGGTTTCCTCTTGTCGGAGGCGGAGGCGACTTTGGCACCACCGGAGGTGGACGAGGCGAGCTTGAACGAACCCGACGCGCCCTTACCTTTCGTCTGAACCAGAGATCCCGACGCCACGGCGCCTTTCAGATATTTCTTGATGAAAGGGGCGACCTTTTCGGCGTCGACTTTGTAATTTGCGGCGACGAACTTCTTGATGGCCTGAAGAGACGATCCTCCGCGTTCCTTGAGTCCCTTGATGGCGTTGTTTACCATCTCGGATGTCGGAGGATGGGACGGTTTCGCCCTGGGATTTTTCGCTTTTTTCTCTTTCTTCGCGTGGGATTGAGGGGTGGCAGCGGAACCGGTGGTGACCGATGATGCTGTTTGATTTTCGACGTCGGCCATCTTTCACGTTAAAACGTTAAAAGTTAATAATAATTATTGAAAAAACACTTGCTCACACACGTACACTTCGAGCACCTCGTGAACGAGAATTGAACAAAAAAATTTTCTAAGTCTTTATAAAATAGTCGCCACTGCGGACGGAAGACTGAACGCGCACCGCGTCCGCCGTCGAAGAAATTGCAGGCCTCGGAATCGTTGCCCGCGTGATGGCATCGTCCTCTTTCCTCGATCACCATCGCCACCGTGTGATCAAGCTGGCCGAACTCGGTTTCCGAAGTTTCCCTGGAGATAGCGAAGTTCGTCTCGGAACGTCGGTGGGTTTCGAATCAGGTACACGCCCCTCCAACCACCAGCCCTAAATCCGGGTCGTCACGGTTTCGATTCGGGACCGACGGTTTACGTCGGCGGTGCGGGGTAGACGCGTCGATTCCGGGAATCCATATTTCGTTCGCCGAAATATTGGTCCATCTCTTCCCGGAATACCGCGCCACCTTCTCGATTTTACGACATCTTCGCGTCGCCAAACGCTTCCGAAACGGTCGAAGCACAGAAAGGACCTGGTGTTCGAACCGAGGCAATTCCGACAACAGGATGCCGCGAACCGCCTCTCCGACGTTCAGGTCGATCGTTTTCGGCGGAAGTTGAAACGGGACGAGTCGACGACGGGTCCCGTTGCCGTCCGGACCCTTCGGGACGGCCGAAAGTCCGTCGAGAGGATCATCCGAAAGGAGACGGTCTTCATCGTCCGACCGATGCCGCACCTACGAGTTTTCCGATATTTTCTTCGACGGATCTTCAGGTTTTCTTCCTTTCTTCCGTCTTTCTCTCTTCGTAATTTCGTGTCCGACCTGCGTCGTCCGAAGTCGGGGTGAAGATCGAAGAAAAAACGCCAAAAATAACAACTCGTCAGCCACGCACACCGCGTTCGAATGTCTAACGGTCCAACTTGGATTTTCGAAGATCGCCGAATCCGAGGGACGATAAATAATAATAATAATAATAATAATGGTAATAAATAATAATGTTAATAATAATAATAATGATATGATGATTATAACGATAATTATTATAGATAGGTAAATAGAAACACAGGTCTCCTCTCGAAAATCGGAACTTCCTGATATTACTTACATATTTCGGTCGATCCAAATGTGGGAATCTCGTCGTCGTCGGAGCAAGCAGCGCGGTGGGTGGGGTGAAATTCTGGATTTTCCACCGCCGCCGGCGGTCGAAAAATGTGCGACGCGGGAGATCGCCAGTCCGTCTAGTAGTCTCTCTTGTCGTTAGAGCGTGACGTGGTGGTTGTTGTGGGATTTCCCGTTAGTTCGGTCCGACGTCGGTCGTCAGAGGGTAAGTGCATACGGAAACGAAACGCATCGCGTTTTGATGTTCATATTCGTGCATCGGAATGTTAAAAGCAATATATTTTACACCAACGATCACACCTAAACACCACGGCAACGGCCATACCACGTTGAAAAGCACCGGTTCTCGTCCGATCACCGAAGTTAAGCAACGTCGGGCGCGGTCAGTACTTGGATGGGTGACCGCTTGGGAACACCGCGTGCCGTTGCCCCCCAACACTTTTTGTTTTTTTTTGAAATCCATAGCAACCACCGAACCGATTTGTTTTTCGTGCAGGTATTCGGAAACATGCACAGACCCGTATCATGTAGATTCATAGCTTTAAGTACTAGATAATTAAGAAAACAATTTTTTTTGTCGATTAATTGTAAACAATTGCAGAATAAAAACTCGTCAAACGGTAAAGGTTGTCGTTCGATCACCGAAGGTAAGCCACGCGGGCAGCGGTCAGCACTTGGACGGGTGACCGGTTCATTATATTCCTTCCGTGAGTTTAACAAAGATAACATATGCAAATGTCGTAAGTGCGACGAGGAAGACGGCGATCTTTTAATGTAAAAAAAATATATATTAGGTTACGCGTACATGCCACTTTGACTGCTGCTTTATTTTTTTGGTTTTTAAATAATTAGAGATCTGAATTCAACATATCAGTTCTATGTTATAATGGACAGACAATGTTGTATTCTTGGCCCCTAACACGTTAAGACCAACATAAAAACTAGAATAACTTACCATTCGTTAAACGTTAAACAATTTCGAACCACGTTTTTTTGAGCTCGAACAAACTCATAACACAACACTCATTTATTAGTCACTGGACCATTGTAAAACGAGAAGAGAGAAAAACCATGCGAAACTATTTTTAAAACGAAGAGAATAAAGGTTTTAAATGGTAGGGCTGTATGACAGACTTGTCAATTATCGTGGGGGGTACGGCTGAGATTTATGACGAAATCGAGTGGCGCCGGCGGTCGGTCACTTTCACGAAAGAGGTCTAAACACGGGTCGTTTACGATACCCTCTGGTTACTAGAAAAGTTCTAGACAGATGTTTGTCGGCTTTTCGAGGTATTTATTTGTGAGTCCAAAGACTCAATGGAGTAATATCGGACTGAAATTCCAAGATTTTGCTGTGTAATCCAAAAAACTATGTTCCTCGTAACATTTAACGATGTGTTAATTCAACTATTATTTTAATTTTTCGTATACGTATTTATACTAAAAAGTACAGCGCTTCCAACAGTGAATTGTGAATTGAAAATGTTTCAAAGAAAGATCGATAGTTTTGAAAAAAATTACATATTAATAAATTTAGATAGATTTAGAAGTATACATTGCACTTACTTTTCAAAATTATTGTACTTCTGATTTGGTTGAAATAACATAATATGTAGCAGTCATAGTTGCGATTGTAGAAAAAATCTTGTGTACATTGCAGTCGCGGCTGGTGTTGGGTAAAACCTTTATTTTTTAGGGGGTCATTACCCAAATGACCTCATGGACCAGCCGTTCCTGTTAGGTTTTATATATCAAATTGATTCGTCTGTCTTTTTCATCATGCCTTCGAAAAGCGAGCTCCTGTTTCGCCAAAGTAACTGTGACGTCAATTAAATACGATAATAAAATTCGGTTTTTCCCATCTTCTTTTCGTATCCCACCTCCACCCGGCGGCAGTAGTGCAGTGCTTATCAACATAATTACCGGCGTCTCGCCTCCACATTTTGACTTTTTTGTGTTTTATGTGTTCTCTAAGTCCAAAATTTTTAAATTTTTAAAAAGAGATTGCGGTACTATTCCTGTTGCTGAAATTATAATAATATATTTATTAATTTTTGTATTATATGTCTGTGTTATATTGTGTGAATTTGGAACAGCTATATCTAAAAGATATGCTTGCTTTTGTTGTTTATTTAAAATAATAATGTCTGGTCTGTTATGCTGAATGTGAATGTCAGTTAAAACTGTGCGATCAAAATATAATTTGTAATTGTCATTTTCTAAACAACTTTCTGGTTTATAAATGTAATGTGGTTGTGTATCCTTTAATAAATTGAATTTAACTGCTAAATTCATGTGTATAATTTTTGCGAATATATCATGACGTTTTTTATATTCGCTGTGAGCCAAAACGGTGCAAGATCTTGTATTGCAAATATAAAACCCTCAGCTCTTTAAAATATCTCCCATGTAAAGACTTTTGTTTTATATTTGCTATAGTGTCATATCACGAGCTCTATTGAGAAAATAATTTTTTAGTGAAGCAATTTGATTGTGTTGTAGAATTTCTAGATTTGAAAAACCCCTACCACCATTTTCGCGTGGTAAATTAAATCTTTCAACAGCAGATTTGGGGTGATGTTTACAAAATTTTGTAAAGAGAACTCTAGTTTGAATATTTATATTCTTTAAATTAGTTTTGGACCATTTTATAACACCAAAAGAATAGATTTAATTTTATAATTGAATGTTGAATATGATTTGATTGATTAATACCTAAATATTTATAAAATTCTCCTTTATTTAAATTTTTAATGATTTCTCCTTCTTTAGTTATATATTCTAAATTTTCGTAATGACCACGACATATTGATTGATTTTCAGTTATTGTTAAGTTTTATGTCATCCATATAAAGAAGGTGATTTAATTTAATATTAATTTTATAAATTTTAAGAATTTTAATTAACCATGAATGTGGTACTGAATCATAGGCTTTTTTGTAGTCTATGAATTGTTGTTGCATTATTTTCCAAACGTTTGAGACTTAAAATATTCGTCAAATGTTCTTCTTTTTTTAAATCAGAATACCCCTGACAAATCCGAACATTTTGTTTTGCGGTAGATAAAAATAAACATGGGCCAAGACAGAATATTAATATTCGGTGTGGAATTTTCCTGCGTTCTTGTTCATTTCTATCGAAGTGCTCACGAAAAGTTGTGAATATCAACACTTTGTAATTGTCGTAGTGAAAAATAAAAAAGATAGCTATGGGGCACAACTTATTTCGCACTTCATTAGAAAAGTAACAGTATTAAAATAAAAAAAATATTTTTCTAAATTTCGAACGTTAGGTCTATCCTGACCAGCCGCCAATTAGTGGTATTATTTTATTTTTTGCTGTTTTCCACAATAGTTATTTTTATATTAAATATAAACAATATTTTTTCTATCATTGATTCAAAAAATTGAAATTAAAAATTCAAATTTTTGAAGGAACTCTGAAGTTTCAATGCAGTGACCATGTTGCTAGGTAACTAATAAAAAACAGTGCGTGAAATGAAAAACAGAAATAGTCGTATGCGTTTTGTATGGTTTCTATGGTTTCGATCTTACTAACAATGCAATGAAAATGACCCACTTCAGGCACAGATAACTATGCGTGAATTTCAATTTTTTGAATCAATTATATAAAAACAAAATTGATTTGGCGGCCGCTACACAAAAGTGGTGGGAGGCGAGAACCTGTTTCCGCCGGTCTCCGTTTATGACACAGCTGACGGAAATCTTGTTCTTTTTTTTTCGTTTATTGTTAATTTTAAAATTAATAAATTTTCCCTGGATACGTATTCGACTTATCCGGTACGAGTTATTTTTAAATTAACTTAATGGCCCGTTGCTCTTGTTCTTTTTATCGTTTTATCGTTAGCAATAGTACAATACTCACGCATTTTTAATCTAAAATTAACAAAACTTGAATGGATCGGGATTATCACACTTCTGAATTGAAGTTTTCATTCGTTTAAAATATAATTGATAGTAATACGTAATGCGGATTGCCTAAACGTTGCTTCCATCACGTCAACATCACACATTCACGTTCGCCCGTAGAAATGGCGTGATGCACACGAAATCGATCCAAAAAGGCTCATAATATTTGTGTCACGCGAATCTACGTCGAAAACTAGAAAAAAAAAAAATTCAATTCGAATTTCAATAATCGAAACGATGCGTCGTCGATACTAAACGTAGGTAGTAACTAAAGTGTGATCGGGTGCGATAAAAGTGTCCGTCAATAATCATCATCCGACAATCATTTAATAGACGAACGCTAATTTTTGGCACTCACTCGGACGACAGAACCAGTCCAGACGGAAACCGGGGCGCGGGGTGGGTGGGTGGTTGTATGTCCGTGAATCTGTCCGGCGCGCGTCAACATTTCAGTTATCGTCGCGAGAGTTAAAACGAAAGGTGGTTAGTGTGAAAGTGACGTTTTTTCGTGGAGACACGTTACGAAGGGTGAGTACCTAATATAATATAAAACCAACCGAAAACCCACAATAGTGCCCCGGTTTATTATCGTGAATAGGTGTTTGGTAAATATTTTCTGTATTCCAACTAGCAAGTCTTTTATCAAAAAACTCCGGCAACATGGCTATTGTGGTATTATTGATACCACCTAACTGAAGAATGATTAAAAAGATTATAAAGTTAATAACTAAGTCGACGATTTTATCGGGAAATTGAACGGAGAAACAAAAATAGCTCTTAGCGACAGTTGCCTGAAGTCGCAAATAACGGCGATTGACGAAATCACGTTTTTTTTATTTTAATTCCAATGAACAATACACAGGGTCACAATTATCTGTTATGTATTCTATAATGTTTTGCAAAGTAAATAATGTGAGTTGTCATGCGTAATATTAATTAGCTAAGTAATTTTTGCAAGTATTTTATGTCAGATATGCAATGTATAATAACGTAATGTTGCAAAGTATTTTAATTTTTATGCTAGGTAGAGATAATAAAATAGAAAATGATTTAGGAACATAAAAAATCTCATTAAAACAGGAACAATTGAAATTAAAATAAACATAACATTCTGTACTAAAGTACAGTTTTGTTCACTCCTTTTTTCAAAGTCTTCTGTCCTCTCATTTGCACATACTGCTATTCCAAAACAGTGAAATTGTCTGTTTCAGGGAATCCTTAACGTTCCTTGCTAATGTCAACAACGTTTTCGATGAAACAAAGAGTCGGAAAAATGTCGGCTCATTGTATTCAATAACATACGCGACTACAAAACCATCTGTATCATTTGTAGGAATCGCGGTTTTTTCGATGAGAATTCGTTCTAATTTTTTCTTTCTTAAAAAAGCTAAGTAATTTTAATTTCACTAAAGATGAACATTTAGGCTATATGCTGGGTAATGCAAATCCATCAACCATCAACTAGGTTGTTCAGCAGATGTACGATTGTTTATTTGATTTCTTCTTCCGAAGAGTTGTATTCTGGCAAAATAGAAATTTATTCATAACATAACCTCAATCAACTAAATTATTTCGAATACAATAACCACATAACTACAAGTTGGATAGGCATGGGTGCAAAATACCGATAATGCATGAAACCTAAAGGGCCTACTGTTCATCCAATATATTTACATAGCTTAAATAGCATGTTTATTTTTTATAGAAAAATTTTGCATTTCTCGCTTTCTTAAACTGTATGTAACATTTTTCATATTTTTTCGCTGTCATAATGACATAATAAAAGTTAATTAAAAATCGCTGTTTCACGTCTTTTTCTTTTTTGTTCGAGAGTTTTTGTGGTTCTGAAAAGAACCGTTTATAAATGTGTCGAAAACGAAAAACATCTATTTCGAACTGGTGTACTTGGTGACGGCTTTGGTACCTTCGGAGACGGCGTGCTTGGCCAACTCACCGGGCAACAACAGACGCACGGCAGTTTGAATTTCTCTGCTGGTGATCGTCGAACGTTTGTTGTAGTGTGCCAGACGGGAAGCTTCAGCGGCGATACGTTCGAAGATGTCGTTCACGAAACTGTTCATTATGCTCATAGCCTTACTAGAGATACCGGTGTCGGGATGGACTTGTTTCAACACCTTGTAGATGTAGATGGCATAGCTCTCCTTCCTCCTGCGCTTCTTTTTTTTGTCGCTCTTGGAAATGTTCTTCTGAGCTTTCCCGGCCTTCTTGGCTGCCTTACCACTTGTCTTCGGCGGCATTTTTCAATTCAATTCGATTCAACAAACTCGCGAACTGCTCTGACTCGTGTGCGTGCGTTAACTTTGCACCACCACCTTTCTGATAGGTAGTGTGTTCACCAGAACCCCACCTGAAAACGGGCTCCCACCAATCGTCACGTCCTATTCTCCTATCACGGAGGCTATAAATTCGAAGCACAGCTACCAGCTTTTACAATCGACGAGTCCCGTCCGTCAGTTTTATTACTTCTCGTGGTGTCTAACGAACGAACTTAAAATGTCAGGTCGCGGTAAAGGAGGTAAAGTGAAGGGAAAAGCGAAATCCCGTTCGAGCCGTGCCGGTCTCCAGTTTCCGGTGGGTAGGATACATCGTCTTCTCAGAAAAGGAAATTACGCGGAACGCGTCGGTGCAGGAGCTCCCGTCTATTTGGCCGCCGTCATGGAGTACTTAGCCGCCGAAGTTCTAGAATTGGCAGGAAACGCTGCCCGTGACAACAAGAAGACACGTATTATACCGCGTCATCTGCAGCTGGCCATCAGAAACGACGAGG
>NW_027184245.1:0-16884 GCF_963966145.1 Tenebrio molitor | reverse complement strand
GGTATATACAGGTAACCCGACCGTGCCCTGACACTTTTCCCACATCCGTCACATCCCTGCGCCTAATCCACCGCTCACCACTCCAGCACCAAATAGCAGCTACCTCCCAGGAACATCCCAGCGAAACTCCAGCCGGCACCTCGTTGACATCTCGTGTGTTTCTCGCGTATAGTGGGTACCACGAAGCCGGACACGCCGGCGGCGGATCACACGAGGAGACCATCATGAACACCATCGAGAACACCAAGCAGGACGCCATCTACTCAGACACGGACAGCGTGGCGCTGAGCGACCACAGCAAGCTCCTCGCTTCTCTCAGTGTCCTGCGCCTCGCTGTTGAGGACTGCACCCTCCTCGAGGTGAGCAACGCGCGCACTGGCCGGGCGAAGAATGACCGCATGGTGCGCTCGTACAAGAGCGCGCTCTCGGACATGGTGACCGTCCTCAGCGCAGGGGCCCCCGAGGGGGAGGAGCCCAACCCGATCATCTGCCTCACCATCTCGATGGCAGAGCGTGCGTCGCGTAGGGTGGCCTTCTCTCTCCTCTCTGAGAGCCCCGAGCTGGTCGAGGATAAGTGCCAGACCCAGCTCTCCATCCTCTACGACTTCGCCGCGGCTATGGTCACCGCGACCGCACCTAAGGAGAACATCTGATGGCACTGCCTCTCATCGCTCGAGTACTCGCCCTCGCGTCCCGCTCCGGGCCCACTATTCTCACCAAGGCGGGTAAGAGGCGCCTGGCGTCCCAGGGCCTTGCCGGGGAAGCCGCGGCTGTGGAGAGGGGTCTGCAGAAGGTGGTGCGGGACCAGGCCTCGAACATCCGCACCGGGCGCCGGTACCGGGGTGTTCACAACCTCGACCTCGATCCTGACCACCGAGCCTCTTTGAATCTGGACGTTCTGGCTCGCAGGGTGGCCGCCGGCGAGGCCCCGAACACCGCCGCCAGGGACATGCTCTTCGAGGGCGTGTCAATGAAGATGCGTGACGGGTCAGTGGTCCGAGGAAGGGCCGCACAGCGGCTGGCGGAAGACGTCACCGCCTGGAACCGTCAGGTGGGCAGGACGAGGGGGATGAGTGGCTATACGGACCCCCGGACGGGTACCCAATACAACCAGGCCGACCTCGCCACTCTGGCCAACTCCGACATCTACGAGATCGACACCCGGTACATCACCAACGAGGATGCGATCCGGGATCTGATTCGTAAGACACCTCTCGAGATCATCACCAGCAAGCACGAGGGGTCTCTGGTCAACATGGCCAAGTCGTTCCGGGCCGCTAGGATCCCCGAGAGCATCTCCAATGTGATCTTGGACGCCCTCACTGATCTGGGGCCAGGTAGACTCGCCTCTCTGCTCCGGGATCACCCCGTTCTGGTGGGGGAGCTCTTCGGTAGCGACGAGCTGAGGTATCGCTCGAACCTGAGGGGGACGTACTCGGTTCTCGGAATCAGCATGGACCCCGACGCACAGCACATGAAGGACCTCGAGGAGTTCCTCGGGCATTGACCGCAACCAGAGCTCAAGGAGAGGGATCACCATGGCTCAGACAATCCACTACGTCGCAGACACCGAGAACAACGTCCCCAAGGACACCCTCTACGCGGACACCGAGAATGGCACCAAGGAGGACGACCTCCCGTGGACCCACCAGATCTTCCCCGAGGAGGACCCCAGCGGGGCCCGGGAGATCGAGGCCCACAACAAGACTCGGGTGTGGGGTTGGGGTCTGTGCAAGGGGGACCGGTACGCCACCGAGGACGACGTGACGGTGGGACCTGACCTAGAGTCCTTCTTCGACCACGTGAAGCTTCTCAAGGGAGGGAAGATCGTGGTGTGGTTCCACAACCTCGCGTACGACGGCCACCTCCTTCTGTCACACCTCATGTCCATGGGGTACAAGAGGTCCACCCTGGGTGACCCCATCACCCCAGAGGAGCACGAAGCCCTCACCACCAGCGGTCTCGCTGTTTCAAGTCCCGAGTACCAGAAGATGTTCAAGGAGATCGACGGGAGAGCCCGGGGCGGCTGGCGTAAGCCCAAGGCCGGCGAGTTCACCGCCACCATCTCCGACCAGGGGACCTGGTACTCGATCAAGGTGACCTTCCCTCACGGCAACCGCACCGTGGAGTTCCGAGACTCCCTGAAGATCCTCCCCTTCACGGTGGACGCTGTCTCCAAGGCGCTGAAGACCAACGCCAAGAAGCTCATCGGCGAGATCGACTACCATAAGTTCCGTCCCGTCGGCTACGAGATGACCGACTCCGAGCAGGCGTACATCGTCAACGATGTCCTCGTCATGGCTGAGGCTGTCGGCATGCTCGAGGGGGACGAGTCCGACATCCTCGACAACCTGACCATCGGTTCCGCGTGCATGAAGCAGTACTACAAGTCCCTCGGGGGCGGCAACTCGAAGAAGGGGAAGGACACCTTCCGCTCGATGTTCCCCGTCCTGGATCCCGAGCTGGACAAGGAGCTCCGACGCTCGTACTCGGGCGGCTTCTGCTACGTCAAGGCGGACCACGAGATCGTCGATCTTCGAGGCACCGGGAAGACCGGCACCGTGTACGACGTTAACAGCCTCTATCCCTCGGTGATGCACGACCACCGCTACCCGGTGGGGGATCCGATCGTCACCGACCCTGACACCTTCGACTTCTACCGCCACAGCTGGGAGTACATCGCCAAGGTGTCGGTGGATTTCACCGTCAAGAAGGACCACATCCCCTTCATCCAGGTGAAGAACTCGATCTGGCAGGACAACGAGCACCTACGCTCCTCCGAAGGCCCCATCGAGCTGACGTTCACCCGGCCTATGTACGAGCTGTTCCTCGAGCAGTACGACGCCTCCTACCTCCGGCCCCTCGCCTTCTGGCGGTTCGACCACGTCACCAACGCCTTCGACGACTACATCGAGCACTGGTACGCGATCAAGAACAACGCCAAGGACCCGGTGGAGCGCCTCCGGGCCAAGCTGATGCTGAACAACCTCTACGGCAAAATGGCCCAGGGCACGGTGCGCAACGGAGGCCGGCCCGTCATGGATGAGGGCGGGGTCCTGAGGTTCGAGGTCGTGGAGGGGTCAGCCGAGGGAGGGTACATCCCCGCCGGGGCCTACATCACCGCCTATGCCAAGGCGGTCATGGTGCGGGCGGCGCAGGCCAACTACAAGGACTTCCTCTACTGCGACACCGACTCCTACCACGGCATCGGGCACCCCACCAACATCCCCATCGGTGATGAGCTAGGACAGTGGGACTTCGAGGGGGAGTGGGACATGGCCCGCTACGTCCGGCAGAAGACCTACATCGAGCGGCTCGTCACGAAGGGCGGCAAGCCCCTCGACCGTCCCGAGATCGACATCAAGGCGGCGGGAGCTCCCCGGGCTGTGAAGACCAGGCTGATGTACAAGGTCTCCGACTTCAAGGACGGGGAGTGGACCCACTACAAGCTCCCCGAGCTCTTCTGCGAGCTGTTGGCCAAGCGCCGCACCGATGACGAGATCTTCGAGCGGTTCACGTACGGGGTGGTGGAGGGAGGTAAGCTCCGCCGGTCCGCGGTTCCCGGTGGGCCTATCCTCACCACCACCACGTTCAGCATCCACCCTCTTGACGGAATGGTCATGGACGAGGATACTGGTCTGTACCGGATCGCATGACGCACCGGAAGAGCCAGACTCCGAAGCCCCCAGCGGATTGATCCCACCGCTGGGGGCTTTGTCGTGTGCTAGATTGTCCTCAGTACCACCCGTATAACTATCCAGGAGCAAGCATGGCTATCAGCCGGGAATCACTCAGCGAGGTGATCAAGCCCCTCATCGAGGGTCGAGAAGACTCCGCTGACGTGCTCGAGAGCATCCTCGCCCTCGACACCGAGTCCGAGTCCAACACCGACGCTGTCGTCGAGGCTGCCGTGGCGGCCGCCTTGGCCGACGCCAAGAAGGAGTTCAACTCTCGCTTCGAGAAGGCCTTCTTCAACCCCACCGCACAGGAGCCCGCGGCCGCCGGCGGCGAGGCCACCCAGACCGTCGTCGAAGACGGCGACAACAACATCCCTGAGGCGCCGTCCATCGCGGACCTCCTGTCCCACGAGGAGAACTGACCATGCCTACGATCCCCAACTACAGCCGTCTGGACGGCTCCACCGCCGCGATCCTGAACGGAATCCGCGCCACCCTCCCCGCCTCCAGCCAGGAGCAGATCCCCGTCGTCCGCGGCGTCGAGGACATCGAGCAGGTTGGCAAGTCCATCGCCGGCAACGCCGGTCTGATGAACGACTTCGCCTCCGCGCTGATGAACCAGCTCGCGCTGGTGCTCATCAAGTCCGCGACCTTCTGGAACCGCTTCCGCGAGCTCAAGAAGGGGACGATCGAGTACGGCAACACGGTCGAGGAGATCTGGGTCGACCTGATCAAGGCCGTCGAGTACAACGCCGACCTCGGCCCGGAGCGCGAGCTGGCTCGCAACAAGCCGAACGTTCGCGCCGAGTTCCACCCGATCAACTGGCGGGTGCTCTACCCGCTCACGATCGACGACGCCGAGCTCACCCGCGCGTTCCGCACCGAGGAGGGCTTCCGCGACCTCGTCGAGCGCCTGATCGCCACCCTCCACACCTCGGCCGAGATCGACGACATGCTCCTGGTCAAGTACCTGATCATCAAGGCTGTCACCAAGGGCGAGATGGCTCCCGTCGCCATCGACGGTGCCGACGCCAAGTCCCTGGCCAAGGTCGGTCGCGCCACTGCGACCCGCATGACCTACCCCTCCAGCGCCTACAACCGCGCCGGCGTCACCACCGCGTCCAGCCCCCAGGACCTCGTCCTCATCCTCGACGCGGACACCGCCGCCGAGTACGACGTGGAGACCCTCTCCGCGGCCTTCAACATCGACAAGGCCCAGGTGCCCTACCGCGTCATCGTGGTGGACTCCTGGACCGACTTCGACAACGGCCGGTTCAGCCGTGTCGATGCCGACTACATCGAGGAGGTCACCGCCGGTGAGCTGGGGCTCATGGCCGGCGTCCGCGCCGTCGCCGTGGACGCGAACTGGTTCCAGCTGTACGACAAGGAGATCGTGCTCCGCGAGACCCAGGTCGGCTCCGGTCTGTACCGGAACTACTGGCTCCACACCTGGAAGATCGTGTCCTCGAGCCCGTACCACAACGCGGTCGTGTACGCGGACAACACCGCCATCGCCGAGCTCCCCGCCACCGTGGATGTGATCGTCTCCGGCCTGGACCTCGCCGACGGCGTGGCTGTCTTCACCCTCGACTACGTCGAGCCGACCGCGCTGAACACCGGCGTCTACCGGTTCGAGCAGACCGTCGAGGCCGCCGAGGCCGGCGTCCTGGTGATCCCCTCCGGCGGGCTGGTCCTGCCGCAGGAGGTCGACTCCTCCACCCCGCTGCGTCTGGTCGTGAACGGCGAGAACTACACCGCCGCGCCGATCACCCGCACGACCGCAGCCGGCGACACCCTCACCTTCACCAAGGGTGATGCGGCGGGGGAAGCCTGACCCCAGGGGAGAACGTCTTCCCTGGGAACACCACCTACCCTGAGAACGAGGAGTGAGCATGGCTTACGAGAAGCAGACCTGGGTCAACGGAGAGACCCCTCTCAACGAGACCAGGCTCAACCACATCGAGGACGGTATCGCCAACGTCGAGACCACCCCCGGCCCTGAGGGCCCCGCCGGTCCTGAGGGTCCTGAGGGACCTACCGGCCCCGAGGGGCCTACCGGAGCTACCGGTAGCGACGGTGCGAAGGGGGACACCGGGGCGACTGGAGCCCCGGGAACCCCCGGAGCACCCACCCAGGTCGAGTGGGACGCCCTGGTGGCCCGCGTGGACGCACTCGAAGGAGCCGGCGCCTGACCACAGGCACCCGGTAGGATAGGGGCGGAGGAAGCCACAAGCTTCCTCCGCCCCGACCCATTTAGGAGCAACGAGCATGGCGCACAAGCGATCACGGGCCCGGTACCGGCCCAACTACCACGAGCCCTACCCTGTGTACGGGCAGGAGGCGGAGGACGCCCACCTGCTCTACAAGAGCGCGGACATCTACAACTACTACCGGGAACGTCTGATCAACTTCGCCCTCTCTCAGTTCGAGTGGCGAGGTCTCCCCGACACGGTGGACGACCGCTACCTGGAGAAGACCCTCCTCCACAACGGCTCGGCCATCATCTTCCAGCCCCTGGGGATCGACCTCTGGCTGGGGCTGGGGTGGGTGCAGAAGGGCGGCAGCTTCAACGCCTACGGGAACCCCACCCAGGTGCAGGGGGTCGACTTCAACGGCCGCCAGCACGACACCGAGATCTGGCACATGGTGCGGGACAACCGCAGTCGCACCCCTCTGATGCCCAAGATCGACCTCTACGCCGCTCGTCTGACCCGGCTCGACCTCACCTTCGACGTGAACCTGATGCACCAGAACCGCCCGTACATCATCCAGACCTCGAAGCGAGAGCTTCTCGGGGTGAAGAACATCTTCAAGCGGGTCTTCTCCTTCGATAACGTTATCGAGGTCACCGACGGATTCGACGAGGAGGCGATCAAGACACTGGACACCAAGGTCGACTTCAAGGGCAACGAGTTCCTCGACGCCCGGCGCACTATCTGGGCCGACGCTATCTCCATGCTGGGTATCGCCGCTGAGACCACCAAGAAGGAGCGTCTGATCGCGGACGAGATCTCCATCAACCGTCAGGAGGACAGCATCTCGCTGAACTCCCGGCTCATGGAGCGGGTGAACCTCTGCAATAAGATGAACGAGCTCTACGGGCTCGAGATGTCCGTGAACCTCTCCCAGACTCCCATCGACACCAGCGCCCTCATGGGGCTCGATGACGACAACGACTACGATTCCGACTCCACCGACAGCGAGGCCGACCGTGGCTAAGTACACCCTCTCCCTGCTCGACATCCTGCAGAACGCCTCCGACGGCCAGGACCTCGACCCGATGACCGCCACCGGTGTCGAGAACATCAACGCGCTCGCCCGGCAGACCATCTTCGGGGAGATGACCTCCGGGATCGATGTCCAGTACCGCAAGACCTTCGAGACTGGCTTCGTCCTGAACTTCATGTTCGACGAGATCTGCATGGAGTCCCTGCCGGCGTGGCGCATGGAGCTCCGAAGCTCCCTGTGGTCGACCACCGACTACATCAACCAGATGTTCGAGACCATGGGCAAGGAGATCTTCGACAGCTACTCCGTCACCCGGTCCAAGAGCGACTCCTCGGCCGAGAACGAGGCCAGCGGGAAGATCACCGGCAAGGCAACCTCCACGGGCTCCGGTACCACTGAGGACACCTCGACGGGGGCCTCCAGGGGCACCACGTCGGACAACTCGAACTCGACCGCCACCGGGAGCTCCAAGGACAACTCCACCTCTCGTGAGACCGGCTCCGGGACCTCCTCGAACCAGGGGAGCACCACGGGCCACAGCTCGGCGCACGAGAGCGGCTCCGGCACCTCCTCGAACCAGGGCTCCACCTCAGACACCACGACCGCCAAGGAGACCGGCACCGGCACCCACACGTCCTCCGGGCGTACGTCCGACCGGGGGAGCTCCTCCTCCAACACCTCGGGCACCTCGAGGGACCACACCACCGGCACCGATGTTCACTCCAAGTCGGGGTCCGACACTGTCTCCGGGAGCGGCCGCGACACCACCACGGACAACAAGACCTCCGCGGTGAAGGGCTCCTCCAATCAGGCGACGGACATGAACGTCGCCAACACCGGCACGTCCTCCAACGTCGGTAGCGCCAACTCCGTCACCGACGCGACGAACAACACCAACAGCACGGATGACAGCGTCTTCTCCGACACCCCACAGAACGGGCTCGAGGACGTCCGGGAGGGCCGGTACGCCACCACGGCGACGCTGACTACCCAGGGCAACGACAACACCACCCACTCGGACACCGAGTCCGACAACACCTCCACCCGCACGGACAACCTCGACCAGAAGACCTCCGGGAATGTCCAGGGCAGCGACGAGCAGACGACTCGGGACACCGGGTCCTCCAGCGTCGATCACACGAACTCTCAGACCACGCAGTACGGGATCCGGGACACCGACACCCACAACACCACGGTGGCTGGTTCCACCAGTGGGCGCGAGAGCGGCACCTCGGCGAGCAACGGCACGTCGAGCACCTCGGACAAGGACACCCGGAACTTCACCACGACGGGTTCGGCTCGGGGCACCTCCGACTCGAACGCCCGTGAGTCCCGGGACTTCACCACCGACACCGACAGCCGTGGTACCTCCTCCGACACGGGACGTGAGACCCGGGACTTCGCCACCACGAACGCCGCCCAGGGCTCCACCAGCGACACCGTCCGCAACACCGGCTCCGGTACCTCGAGCACGAACGACAGCTCCACGGCCCGGGGCAAGAGCTCGACCACCGGCAACCAGGTGACCGACTCGACCAGCACGGACACCGGATCCTCGAGCTCTCACGATGAGTCCGAGACCGAGTCCTACAGCCTCTCCTATGAGATGCTGTTGCGAGCAGAGCCCCTCATGAAGCGGCTCTGGTCTCAGTTCGACGACCTCTTCCTCATGATCCTCTGAAAGGACCCACCATGAGTCACATCCACAACCAGGGGACCCTGTTCCCCTACTGGCCGGGGCTGTTCGTCCCCGAGGTGTTCGACGACACCTTCACCATCGAGCAACAGCTCTACTACCTGTTCAATCGAGTGGAGGAGCTCTCCCAGGCGATCGGTGAGACCGACTCCGACTGGTACAAGGACATCGTGGAGCAGCTCGGTGTGCTCGCTGAGCGCGCCAACGGGCACGACACCGACATCGAGGGTATCCAGGAGGAGATCGGTACTCTGGCCGGCGGGCTGGACGCTCTGCAGTCCCAGGTGGACGAGCTCGACCTGCAGGGCATCACCGTCACCGGCAGCACCATCTCGGACGCCGGCACCACGGTGACGTTCTCCGATGACTCGACCGTCTTCATCCCCCGAGGGCCTGCCGGCGAGCCGGGCCTGGACGGGATCGACGGAGCCACCGGGCCCGCCGGTGAAGCCGGTCCCGAGGGACCCGCGGGTCCTCCCGGGGTTGACGGGGCCGACGGAGAGCCGGGTGCCCCCGGGGAGCCTGGCGCCGCTGGCGCTCCGGGGGCCGACGGCGCCGAGGGCGAACGTGGCCCGGCTGGCGTTGACGGGGTGGACGGGACCGACGGTGTGGACGGGGCTGACGGGCCTCCGGGCGAGGACGGCCTGCCCGGCCCCCAGGGTGACCCGGGGCCTCCGGGAGAGCCCGGGGCCGACGGCGTGGACGGTCTGCCCGGGCCCATCGGCCTCACCGGTCCCGAGGGGCCTGTCGGGCCTCCCGGAGCCGACGGCCCGGAGGGCCCCGCTGGCCCTCAGGGTGAGCAGGGCATCCCCGGCACCGCTGTCGAGAAGGGCGACAAGGGAGACCCCGGAGACACCGGCCCCATCGGACCCGCTGGCCCGCAGGGCGACACCGGGGAGACCGGACCCATCGGACCCGAGGGACCCGAGGGCCCCGCTGGGCCGCAGGGCGAGCAGGGCGAGACCGGCCCCATCGGCCCTGAGGGCCCCGAGGGCCCTGAGGGACCCGCTGGCCCCAAGGGCGACCCCGGAGAGCTCGGCCCCATCGGCCCCGAGGGACCGGAGGGCCCCCAGGGCGAGCAGGGCATCCCCGGCACCGCTGCTGAGAAGGGTGACCCGGGGGAGCCCGGTCCCATCGGACCCGAGGGCCCCGAGGGCCCCGCTGGTCCCGAGGGCCCGTCTGGCCCCAAGGGCGACCCCGGCGAGCCCGGCGCCGGCGCTGGCCTCTACGACTCCGGCTGGCAGACCATCACCGCCGGCGTTCTGGCACGCCGCATCGGCCAGGTGGTTGAGCTCATCGTTGGGAATGGGGTCTCTCCGTTCTCGGTCCCGGACTCGTTCCTCCCTAGCCCCGGCTCTCGCCCTACGTCCACCGCTGTGTACACGGAGTACTTGGAGGGTGCGACCACCGTCACCGCGGTCAGGTACTACTACTGGAACCCGGACTTCTACCAGTTCATGAGCGGTATCAAGAATGGAGACACCGCCCCGGGAAACGCCGACTTCACGGGGCAACTGTTCTACTTCACCGACGAACCTGTTCCGGAGGCCTGATATGACACAGCGATACCCGTTCCCGTTCCGCCCCTCTCTGGTCGTACCGAAATCTCTCGGTTCGGCATTCACCTACGCACAGCAGATCGCGTACCTGGACGACCAGATCAAGCAGCTCAAGGCGCGAGTGGAGGCCCTGGAGAACCCCGAAGCCTGATACCATCACATCTGTGGCGGTCGTTGTCACGTGTCTGCGGTGAGGACATACTGGGTTGAATAAGCCCCCTCACCCCAAGCCAGGGTTGGTATCCTGGTTCACGTACAGCGGCCGTCACACCTATGTCAAGGAGACACCATGCGACCCCCGTCACGGAACTGGACCCAGAAGCACATCGAGGAGCTCATCGACACCCGGACCCGAGGCCCCGCCGGCAACGGGCGTAGGACGACGATGAAGATCTCCAACCCCACCCCTGAGACCCTCCGATCTGCTCGAGAGATCCCCGGCGTCACCATCCCCGAGACGGCCGGCGACAACGATGCGTGAGTGGACCCAGAGACACATCGAGGAGCTCATCGACAAGCGGGCCGGTAGCTCCACCGGACCAGCCATGACCCAGGTTGCTCGTATGCGGCACTGGTCTGGGTACTCCCAGCTGGACATCTACCGAGGCGGGCACGGGTCATCCAGCCAACACAAGACGCAGTTCCTCCTGGGAACCGAGGTCATCGAGACCACAGGACCCCTGCAGCTGGCTCTCTTCACCGACCTGGCCATGCCGGTGCCCTCGGTGAATATTTCCTCGGGGGAGATCATCGACGCGCTGTTCCTCACCGAGACCGGTAGCTGGGGTAACAAGAGCCAGAGCGCCTGGCGGGTGGTGAACGTATCCGCCGTGGCTCTAGCCCTGAACCCCAGCACACCCACCCCCGTCCTCCCGGTGACCGTCCTGCAGGACGCCGCCACCACCCTCCCGAGCACCACGACCGTGAGCAACCGCCGGGTGGCCGGAGGCGCCGTGAGCAACGTGGCGCTGAACGGAAACGCCATCATGTCGATGTTCCGCTACGGGGAAGGGTGGACCGCGGCCAACATCAACGGATCCCAGATCCCCACCAGCGACTCCACGGTGAGCTTCGTGGCCGTGACGATGACCCCGAACACCGAAGCTGAGAGGCGGCTGTTCCCACCCCGCACCAGCTGAATCAGGTAGTATCGCCATGCAAGCAACCGAATACCTATCCGGGAAACTAAGGATTCGCATGAACACCAAGACCTTGTACGACATCGCCAAGTGGACCGCCCTCGTGGCGCTCCCCGCTCTCGCTGTGCTCACCGCCGCGCTCACCCCCGTGTGGGACATCCCGCGCGGGGATGACATCGCACTCACCATCGTGGCCGTGGACGCATTCCTCGGGGCCCTGGTGGGCGTCGAGTCTGCGCGCCACACCCGCCGCGAGAACACCCACAAGAAGGAGCTCTCCTGATGTCCAAGGGATACACCTACGTCACCAAGCACACCAGCCCGAACAAGAACAAGGGTCGTATCGGCGGCAAGCCGACCGGCATCACCGTCCACCACTGGGGCGGACAGGGCCAGAAGCACGCCAACGTTGTGTCCTGGCTCACCGACAAGCGCGCTGGCACCTCGGCGCACTACGTGGCCTCCAGCGGTCTCGTCACCTGCATCGTGGACCCCGACGACACCGCGTGGCACGCCGGCAACCGCAACGCGAACCGCCGGACCATCGGCATCGAGTGCCGTCCCGAGATGAGCTCCGGTGATTTCGAGACTGTCGCCCAGCTCATCGCCAATCTGTGGAAGGTATACGGGAAGCTCCCGCTCTACCCCCACAGCAGGTGGACGAGCACCGCCTGCCCCGGCAAGTGGGGCTCGGAGCTCTCCCGCCTCCGCAAGCGCGCCGAGGAGCTTCTGGGCGGTAAGGCATCCAAACCCTCGGCGCCCGCCAAGCCGAAGCCGAAGCCGAAGCCCTCGAGCAAGCTCGACGAGGACGGCAAGCTCGGCGAGAAGACCGCCAAGGCCTACCAGAAGCACTTCGGTTCCACCCAGGACGGCAAGCTGGGTCACAACAGCTGGAAGGCCGGCCAGCGCAAGCTGGGGACCCCCGCCGACGGGAAGATCTCCAAGCAGTCTCGCACCGCCTCGAGCGTTGGCTACGCGATCACCCAGGGCTGGGAGTACACCGGACCCAACTCGAGCGGCTCGACCTTCGTCCGAGCTCTCCAGAGGCTGATCGGCGCCAAGGCCGACGGCGTGTGGGGCCCCGCCACCACGAAGGCCCTGCAGGTCTTCCTGAACAAGGGCTGAGGGCATGGAGACCACGATCGAACTGACGAAGGCGGTGGTGCCCATTCTGGCCACCGCCGTCTTCGGCCTTGCCGTGTGGCTGATCAAGGACGCCCGGACCATGAAGAGAGAGGCCCAGAAGGAGGCTGTAGAATCTCGTCGCTCGTCTGAGGAGGTGCTCACCGCGGTCAGTCTGGCGATGACCACCATGCTCCGCCAGAACCTCAGCGTGATCCACCGGCGGGCCATGATCGACAGGAAGATCCGCGCCCAGGACCGGGTCAACTTCTTCGAGATGCACCACACCTACCTCAAGCTGGGAGGTAACGGACCCACCTCGCACCTCTACAAGGACATCTCGGTCCTCGACGTTGTAGACTGACCTGCATACCTACTCATTACGGAGACCCCATGATCCTGAAGCAGCCCGACACCGCGCTGAGCCTGTACGACGACATCCCCATCGCCAACGGCCAGCAGATCGCGTTCACCTCGCGGGCCAACCAGAGCGCCTACTTCGCCGCTCGCAGGATCCGACAGATCTCCTCCATGGTCTACATTCGTCACACCCGGGCAGAGGTGAAGATCAGCGGCGATACGGCCGGTGTGATGAAGGCCAGCTACCTCTCGTTCGACAACGCCTCCTTCGACGGTCAGACCTTCTACGGGGCGATCACCGACTTCGAGTACGTCAACAACGACACCGTGAAGGTCTTCTTCGAGATCGACTGGTGGCAGACGTTCATGTTCGACGCCAAGTGGCGCTCCAGCCGTATCGAGCGCGAGCACCTCTCCGAGGTGGGCTGGAACAGCGCGGTGGCGAACCCCTACCGCAACGACATCCCCGAGCTGTTCACCGATGAGGGTATGCAGGTGGGCAAGGACCTCGAGGTTGTGTACCGCCGGGGTAACCCCACGGCCTACGACGGGGCGGCCGTGATCAACGAGGCCGGTACCCCGGCGCTGGACTACTTCTCCAAGGACGGGGTCCCCGCTAACTTCGCCGCTGACGTTCTCAGTACCGCCGGCGTCCCCAACCTGGTGAACACCTTCGGGCGCTCGTACCAGAGCGACGTGGACGGGCGGTCCACCAATATGATCGTGTTCCAGGTGGCTGAGTTCGACACCTCCGAGGTCACCGGGCTCGAGGAGGTCTTCACCAACCTCGTCCCCAACACCCAGTACAACCGGCGAGGCGGCTACCGCTACAACTTCGCCCGCGGATTCTTCCTCGGGGTCATCGACTCCGGGCTGGACGGGAAGAACGCATACAACGGAATGAACCCCGTCACCGACTTGATGGTGAAGCGGGCACTGGACTGGTTCGCCGGTAACGGCCTGACGTCCTCCATCCTCGGAATCTGGTCTGTCCCCCGGGGCCTCATGGAAACCGACATCCACTACGTGGGTGGGACCAGCTTCATCGAGGGCAACTCCACCTTCGTGCCCCGCATCCCCCTCCCGTACCGCGACTACTCCGATCTCGAGGGGTGGGACGTGGATATCGCCAACCCCAAGATGCGCAGGTCCCCCTTCCGCTTCTACCGCCTCATCTCCCCCAACGGAGACACCCACACGCTACCTCGGGAGCTCTTCGACGACCCGACGGAGCCGTACGTTCGCCTTTACGGCAACTTCGACGATACCCCGTCGTACACCGTGATCCCCGAGCGCTTCAACGGCTACTCGATCGACTTCGGACATCGCCTGGTCTACAACACCTACCCGCAGGCCGGCTACACCACCGACGGGTTCCTGACGTACCTCTCGGCTCAGTACCAGGACTCCCTGGCCAACTCCACCCGGGCCAGCGCCATGGTGGACGGCTCTGTGCTGGGGCAGGTGGCGGCCGTAGGTACCGCGGCCCTTCCGGCGGCCAGCTCGGCGATGAGCGGAGACCTGGGCGGCGTTGCTGGTGCCCTGGTGGACCCCTCGCGCCAGCAGGACATCTTCCGTGAGGGACAGGCCTCCCGTAACCTCTCTGCCGAGCAGTGGGGGCAGGTGCGGTCCGGTGACGTGGCCTCGGTTCCCTTCGACCACCAGCGCGACGCCTACATCGCCGACATCTACACCGCCGGCAACGCCGCGGGGTCCCTCGCCACTCGCCTCGAGCAGGACTTCTTCGAGGTCCAGCTGGTCACCCTGCAGCCCGAGGTGGCGAAGATGTACGACGACTACCTCACCTGCTACGGGTACGTCAGCACCCGCCTGGGTGTCCCTCGGGTGGTGCAGTGGGTCACCGGCACCGGCGACAGCCCGCACTTCGTGGACTTCGACGGCATGGAGTTCACCTACGTCCAGACCGAGTCCGCCAAGGTGTACGGGGTGCTCCGCCAGGGAGCCGCGTTCATCTCCAACCTGTTCGACGGCGGCGTGCGGATGCTGAATGGAGACCTGGGGTGAGCGATCAGTTCTACAGCGCCAAGGGCCTCCTGGAGACCCTGGACGCCAACGGGGAGAAGCCTGAGCTCTACATCGTATGCTCCCGGGTCCGAGGCCCCGGAAAGACCTTCTCCCTCACCAAGCACCTCGTGGACACCTTCCACGAGACCGGAGACAAGTTCGTGCTCATCGCCCGCACCCGGTCGGAGACCGGGAGCATTGCCGACGGCATGATGAAGGCCATGCTGGACACCGTCTACCCGGGCACCAGCGCGTACGAGAAGATCCGGATGGGCGGGGCCTACTCAGATGTCTTCCTGCGCACTCTGGTGCCCTCTGACGACGCCGAGAAGGAAGACTCCTTCGAGGAGGTCCACTGCGGCTACGTGATCGCTCTGAACGCCGCTGACGTCATCAAGAAGGTATCCAGCAAGTTCTCAGACGCCTCACATGGTTTCTTCGATGAGTTCCAGCCCGAGCACGATGACACCTACCTCCACCGGGAGGTGGACAAGTTCCTCACGGTCCACGGCTCCGTGGCGCGAGGCGACGGGCAGAGCCGAAAGCACTTTCCGATCTACATGAGCTCGAACAGCATGGACATCGCCAACCCCTACTTCGAGGCTCTGGGTCTGACCAACAAGATCCAGGGGGACACGAATAAGTTCCGGGGTGACGGGCTGGTGTTCCAGAGGGCCGCCAACCAGGCTCTGGTGGAGAAGCACGCCGGCACAGCTATGTCCAGGGCATTCTCAGGCAGCAAGATCATCCAGTACAGCGACAACAGCTGGATCAACAACAACAACGCCGGTATCGGCCGCCCCGATGACTGGGGGCGGGGGCAGCACCTGTGCGCGCTGGACGACAACGGGCTTCGGTACGGGCTGTACGTCTACCACGACGTGGACATCCTCTACCTGTCCAGGAAGCACGACAAGGAGGCCAAGCTCGTCTACAGGCTGCAGGTGGACGGAGAGAGCAACCTCCCCATGCTGAGGAGCAGCGAGGTGGCCATGATGATCAAGAAGGCCATCCAGAGAGGGGCCATGAGGTTCCAGGACCAGGCCTCCAAGAGGCTCGCCATGAAGTTCCTCGCTCCGCGGGCATAGAAGAAGCCCTCCTTCCCGGTTGTCTCTCCGGGAGGAGGGCTTCTTCACGCAGTTACAGCAGAGCACCTAGAGAGGTAGGGACACCTTATCACAGAACGGCGGCGTACTCAGCCAGGGTAGGAGGCCCCCCGACACCGGTCCACTCGGCGCTGAAGGTGATGACGTGGCGGGTGGCGTCCTCCGAGGTGGTGATCTCCGTGTGGGCGATCCCGCCCTTGACGCGCACCCCGTCCCGCTGGTCGCTCTTCGCGCTCTTGGTGAGATCCGCGCTGCTGTAGTAGGTCGTCACCCGCTCCACCAGAACCCGTCCCTCGTTGTCGTAGGTGTAGTCGGTGGTTCGCTTCTCGCGGGCGGTCTCGATCAGGTTAGACATCTTCTTCTCCTTGTTGCGGTTGGTGAGGGCTACGGTATCACGGCTTCTCGGTGGGGCTCTCGTTGTGTGCTTCGAGCATCTCTTCCACCTGCGCCAGAAGATGAGAGAGTTTCACAGACTCGAAACCTTCACCGGACCACTGGCCGAGCACACCCCCACACGCCGTGCAACTGGCTTCGATCACGGAATCGTCCGCGTTGGTGGTGTACGCCAGGACCTCCACATCGCCCATGTCGGCTCGGCGACACACCACACTCGGGGGCACCTCTGCCGGCCCCTCATGCTCGGCTTTCCGCTTGCCCCAGTGGTTGTTCCAGGCGTCCCACTCGGCGACCGTGGGCGCCTCCGCGCGATCCCCGGCAAACCAGCTGTTGGCCCCCGCAACCAGAACCTTCTCCCGCTCCTCGTTCTCCACCAGGGCCTACTCGTGGGCCTTGTTGATGGCGTCCTGGTTGGTGTTCTCGGTGGTACCCATGACGGTCTCCTCGTGTGATCCGCTGCCGGCGTGTCCGGCTTCGTGGTACCCACTATACGCGAGAAACACACGAGATGTCAACGAGGTGCCGGCTGGAGTTTCGCTGGGATGTTCCTGGGAGGTAGCTGCTATTTGGTGCTGG
>NW_027184244.1:0-16961 GCF_963966145.1 Tenebrio molitor | reverse complement strand
CCACCATTTTCGCGTGGTAAATTAAATCTTTCAACAGCAGATTTGGGGTGATGTTTACAAAATTTTGTAAAGAGAACTCTAGTTTGAATATTTATATTCTTTAAATTAGTTTTGGACCATTTTATAACACCAAAAGAATAGATTTAATTTGATTTGATTGATTAATACCTAAATATTTATAAAATTCTCCTTTATTTAAATTTTTAATGATTTCTCCTTCTTTAGTTATATATTCTAAATTTTCGTAATGACCACGACATATTGATTGATTTTCAGTTATTGTTAAGTTTTATGTCATCCATATAAAGAAGGTGATTTAATTTAATATTAATTTTATAAATTTTAAGAATTTTAATTAACCATGAATGTGGTACTGAATCATAGGCTTTTTTGTAGTCTATGAATTGTTGTTGCATTATTTTCCAAACGTTTGAGACTTAAAATATTCGTCAAATGTTCTTCTTTTTTTAAATCAGAATACCCCTGACAAATCCGAACATTTTGTTTTGCGGTAGATAAAAGTAAACATGGGCCAAGACAGAATATTAATATTCGGTGTGGAATTTTCCTGCGTTCTTGTTCATTTCTATCGAAGTGCTCACGAAAAGTTGTGAATATCAACACTTTGTAATTGTCGTAGTGAAAAATAAAAAAGATAGCTATGGGGCACAACTTATTTCGCACTTCATTAGAAAAGTAACAGTATTAAAATAAAAAAAATATTTTTCTAAATTTCGAACGTTAGGTCTATCCTGACCAGCCGCCAATTAGTGGTATTATTTTATTTTTTGCTGTTTTCCACAATAGTTATTTTTATATTAAATCATTGATTCAAAAAATTGAAATTAAAAATTCAAATTTTTGAAGGAACTCTGAAGTTTCAATGCAGTGACCATGTTGCTAGGTAACTAATAAAAAACAGTGCGTGAAATGAAAAACAGAAATAGTCGTATGCGTTTTGTATGGTTTCTATGGTTTCGATCTTACTAACAATGCAATGAAAATGACCCACTTCAGGCACAGATAACTATGCGTGAATTTCAATTTTTTGAATCAATTATATAAAAACAAAATTGATTTGGCGGCCGCTACACAAAAGTGGTGGGAGGCGAGAACCTGTTTCCGCCGGTCAATTTTAAAATTAATAAATTTTCCCTGGATACGTATTCGACTTATCCGGTACGAGTTATTTTTAAATTAACTTAATGGCCCGTTGCTCTTGTTCTTTTTACATTGAATATGCGATGTTTTGGCATCGTTAGCAATAGTACAATACTCACGCATTTTTAATCTAAAATTAACAAAACTTGAATGGATCGGGATTATCACACTTCTGAATTGAAGTTTTCATTCGTTTAAAATATAATTGATAGTAATACGTAATGCGGATTGCCTAAACGTTGCTTCCATCACGTCAACATCACACATTCACGTTCGCCCGTAGAAATGGCGTGATGCACACGAAATCGATCCAAAAAGGCTCATAATATTTGTGTCACGCGAATCTACGCGAAAACTAGAAAAAAAAAAAATTCAATTCGAATTTCAATAATCGAAACGATGCGTCGTCGATACTAAACGTAGGTAGTAACTAAAGTGTGATCGGGTGCGATAAAAGTGTCCGTCAATAATCATCATCCGACAATCATTTAATAGACGAACGCTAATTTTTGGCACTCACTCGGACGACAGAACCAGTCCAGACGGAAACCGGGGCGCGGGGTGGGTGGGTGGTTGTATGTCCGTGAATCTGTCCGGCGCGCGTCAACATTTCAGTTATCGTCGCGAGAGTTAAAACGAAAGGTGGTTAGTGTGAAAGTGACGTTTTTTCGTGGAGACACGTTACGAAGGGTGAGTACCTAATATAATATAAAACCAACCGAAAACCCACAATAGTGCCCGGTTTATTATCGTGAATAGGTGTTTGGTAAATATTTTCTGTATTCCAACTAGCAAGTCTTTTATCAAAAAACTCCGGCAACATGGCTATTGTGGTATTGTTGATACCACCTAACTGAAGAACTTAGTTAATAACTAAGTCGACGATTTTATCGGGAAATTGAACGGAGAAACAAAAATAGCTCTTAGCGACAGTTGCCTGAAGTCGCAAATAACGGCGATTGACGAAATCACGTTTTTTTTATTTTAATTCCAATGAACAATACACAGGGTCACAATTATCTGTTATGTATTCTATAATGTTTTGCAAAGTAAATAATGTGAGTTGTCATGCGTAATATTAATTAGCTAAGTAATTTTTGCAAGTATTTTATGTCAGATATGCAATGTATAATAACGTAATGTTGCAAAGTATTTTAATTTTTATGCTAGGTAGAGATAATAACTCGACAATAACTCTTCTCTAATGAAAAAAAAAATAGAAAATGATTTAGGAACATAAAAAATCTCATTAAAACAGGAACAATTGAAATTAAAATAAACATAACATTCTGTACTAAAGTACAGTTTTGTTCACTCCTTTTTTCAAAGTCTTCTGTCCTCTCATTTGCACATACTGCTATTCCAAAACAGTGAAATTGTCTGTTTCAGGGAATCCTTAACGTTCCTTGCTAATGTCAACAACGTTTTCGATGAAACAAAGAGTCGGAAAAATGTCGGCTCATTGTATTCAATAACATACGCGACTACAAAACCATCTGTATCATTTGTAGGAATCGCGGTTTTTTCGATGAGAATTCGTTCTAATTTTTTCTTTCTTAAAAAAGCTAAGTAATTTTAATTTCACTAAAGATGAACATTTAGGCTATATGCTGGGTAATGCAAATCCATCAACCATCAACTAGGTTGTTCAGCAGATGTACGATTGTTTATTTGATTTCTTCTTCCGAAGAGTTGTATTCTGGCAAAATAGAAATTTATTCATAACATAACCTCAATCAACTAAATTATTTCGAATACAATAACCACATAACTACAAGTTGGATAGGCATGGGTGCAAAATACCGATAATGCATGAAACCTAATAATAATAATAATGACATAATAAAAGTTAATTAAAAATCGCTGTTTCACGTCTTTTTCTTTTTTGTTCGAGAGTTTTTGTGGTTCTGAAAAGAACCGTTTATAAATGTGTCGAAAACGAAAAACATCTATTTCGAACTGGTGTACTTGGTGACGGCTTTGGTACCTTCGGAGACGGCGTGCTTGGCCAACTCACCGGGCAACAACAGACGCACGGCAGTTTGAATTTCTCTGCTGGTGATCGTCGAACGTTTGTTGTAGTGTGCCAGACGGGAAGCTTCAGCGGCGATACGTTCGAAGATGTCGTTCACGAAACTGTTCATTATGCTCATAGCCTTACTAGAGATACCGGTGTCGGGATGGACTTGTTTCAACACCTTGTAGATGTAGATGGCATAGCTCTCCTTCCTCCTGCGCTTCTTTTTTTTGTCGCTCTTGGAAATGTTCTTCTGAGCTTTCCCGGCCTTCTTGGCTGCCTTACCACTTGTCTTCGGCGGCATTTTTCAATTCAATTCGATTCAACAAACTCGCGAACTGCTCTGACTCGTGTGCGTGCGTTAACTTTGCACCACCACCTTTCTGATAGGTAGTGTGTTCACCAGAACCCCACCTGAAAACGGGCTCCCACCAATCGTCACGTCCTATTCTCCTATCACGGAGGCTATAAATTCGAAGCACAGCTACCAGCTTTTACAATCGACGAGTCCCGTCCGTCAGTTTTATTACTTCTCGTGGTGTCTAACGAACGAACTTAAAATGTCAGGTCGCGGTAAAGGAGGTAAAGTGAAGGGAAAAGCGAAATCCCGTTCGAGCCGTGCCGGTCTCCAGTTTCCGGTGGGTAGGATACATCGTCTTCTCAGAAAAGGAAATTACGCGGAACGCGTCGGTGCAGGAGCTCCCGTCTATTTGGCCGCCGTCATGGAGTACTTAGCCGCCGAAGTTCTAGAATTGGCAGGAAACGCTGCCCGTGACAACAAGAAGACACGTATTATACCGCGTCATCTGCAGCTGGCCATCAGAAACGACGAGGAATTGAACAAACTCCTGTCCGGAGTTACGATCGCCCAAGGCGGTGTCTTACCCAACATTCAGGCCGTACTTTTACCCAAAAAAACCGAGAAGAAACCTTAAACGAACGATCGATCCATCTCCGTGGCGAAAACTCAAAATATCGGCCCTTCTCAGGGCCACTATAGCTTTTTTTTTTCGTAAAATGACCGATGCATCTTTTCTTTTTGTATTATTATCATTTACGACTGCAATGCCAAAAGGAAAGCAAGGGGTGTTTACGATCTTGGTACATTTATCAGGTAGTCAGTTAGTAATAATTGTCCGTTGTTTCTCGAAAGAACATCATGTTTCTTTTTTTTCCTCTTATTTTTATTTTGTGGTTCTGAAAAGAACCGATTTTGTATTTCGTATTTTATTCTGGTTTTCTCGAACGGTGAAGAGCGCCAGGAAATTAACCTCCGAAACCGTAGAGGGTGCGTCCTTGACGTTTCAAAGCGTAGACGACGTCCATCGCTGTCACGGTTTTACGTTTGGCGTGTTCCGTGTAGGTGACGGCATCTCGGATGACATTTTCCAAGAACACTTTCAGGACTCCGCGAGTTTCTTCGTAGATCAAACCGGAAATACGTTTCACGCCGCCACGACGAGCCAATCTTCTGATAGCGGGTTTCGTGATGCCCTGGATGTTGTCACGCAGGACTTTGCGATGACGCTTCGCTCCTCCTTTTCCCAATCCTTTGCCTCCTTTACCGCGACCGGTCATCTTTTCAGATTATTTCAACTGACACAAAATACCTGCACACCTCGTCCCTAGGAAGTCAACTACCGCAAAATTTCAACTAACGGAGCCTTATATAGATTCAACGGTTCACCATCGACCAATCGACGAAGTCAGCCGTTGACTTTGTTCACGTATAAAAGTACAATTTAATATGGCGGAATTTTTAGTACCCGTTTACCTTTCGACGCGTGCACGTCTAACGATCGTCAGAGTCGATTTTAATAATTGTCAGTTTTGTTTTTCATTCGTTTCATTCGAAATGGCCAGGACCAAGCAGACCGCACGCAAGTCCACCGGAGGAAAAGCCCCCAGGAAACAACTGGCTACCAAAGCGGCCAGGAAAAGCGCTCCCGCCACTGGCGGCGTCAAGAAGCCCCACCGTTACAGACCTGGTACCGTGGCTCTGCGTGAGATCCGTCGTTACCAGAAAAGTACCGAGTTGCTCATCCGCAAGCTTCCCTTTCAACGTTTGGTGAGGGAGATCGCTCAGGATTTCAAAACCGATTTGCGCTTCCAAAGCTCCGCCGTGATGGCCCTCCAGGAAGCGAGCGAAGCTACTTGGTCGGTCTGTTCGAGGACACGAATTTGTGCGCCATCCACGCCAAACGTGTAACCATCATGCCAAAGGACATCCAACTTGCCAGACGTATTCGGGGTGAACGCGCTTAAATTTTTCCACATCGTGTTTCGGAAGAACAACACGAAACACGAATTTTATAACAAAAAAATCGGTTCTTTTCAGAACCTCAAACTTTACAGGCAAAAAAAAAAATATATCGCCCTTCAACCGGAAATGAATAAAATAAAAATGTCAATAATCGGTCGGTCCTCTCGATTCGGGTTGGGTTGCGGTCGTTCGTAAAATTTTATTGCATCCTGTCATCACCTACCTGCCAGCTGATGCTATCTATTTTATTTGGTTTCGCCGTAAGGATAGTTTTATTTCTTTTTTTCGTCGTAGATTATCGTGTGGCCCTGAAAAGGGCCATTTGTGCGTGCCCCGTTGCCGGTAGTACGATGATGACGTCGGAACGAGGCACAGCCGAACGAACATGAGTCGAGTATCCATCCACGTTTCTCACTTTTTCCTCTTCGGCGAAGCGGCCTTTTTCACCTTGACAGGAATGGCTTTGGCTGTCTTGGGTTTGGGTGCTTTGGGTTTTTTAGTCGGACCAGCCTTGTTAGATTTCTTCGCTTTGGAAGGCGATCGGGGTTTCGGGGCGGCTCTAGTTTTCTTTTCTGCCGAGGAGGCGGCCGATTTCTTGGCTTTCGTTGCGGCGGCGGAGGCAGCGACGGCGCTCTTCTTTTCGGCAGCAGTCTTCTTCGCTTTGGGGGAGGCTTGTTTTTTGGCTGTCTTCGAGGAAGCCTTGTCGGAAGTCGTCGCGACGGCGGTACGTTTGGCGGATGATTTTTTCGTCTTGGATGCGGCGGACGAAGCGGGTTTCCTCTTGTCGGAGGCGGAGGCGACTTTGGCACCACCGGAGGTGGACGAGGCGAGCTTGAACGAACCCGACGCGCCCTTACCTTTCGTCTGAACCAGAGATCCCGACGCCACGGCGCCTTTCAGATATTTCTTGATGAAAGGGGCGACCTTTTCGGCGTCGACTTTGTAATTTGCGGCGACGAACTTCTTGATGGCCTGAAGAGACGATCCTCCGCGTTCCTTGAGTCCCTTGATGGCGTTGTTTACCATCTCGGATGTCGGAGGATGGGACGGTTTCGCCCTGGGATTTTTCGCTTTTTTCTCTTTCTTCGCGTGGGATTGAGGGGTGGCAGCGGAACCGGTGGTGACCGATGATGCTGTTTGATTTTCGACGTCGGCCATCTTTCACGTTAAAACGTTAAAAGTTAATAATAATTATTGAAAAAACACTTGCTCACACACGTACACTTCGAGCACCTCGTGAACGAGAATTGAACAAAAAAATTTTCTAAGTCTTTATAAAATAGTCGCCACTGCGGACGGAAGACTGAACGCGCACCGCGTCCGCCGTCGAAGAAATTGCAGGCCTCGGAATCGTTGCCCGCGTGATGGCATCGTCCTCTTTCCTCGATCACCATCGCCACCGTGTGATCAAGCTGGCCGAACTCGGTTTCCGAAGTTTCCCTGGAGATAGCGAAGTTCGTCTCGGAACGTCGGTGGGTTTCGAATCAGGTACACGCCCCTCCAACCACCAGCCCTAAATCCGGGTCGTCACGGTTTCGATTCGGGACCGACGGTTTACGTCGGCGGTGCGGGGTAGACGCGTCGATTCCGGGAATCCATATTTCGTTCGCCGAAATATTGGTCCATCTCTTCCCGGAATACCGCGCCACCTTCTCGATTTTACGACATCTTCGCGTCGCCAAACGCTTCCGAAACGGTCGAAGCACAGAAAGGACCTGGTGTTCGAACCGAGGCAATTCCGACAACAGGATGCCGCGAACCGCCTCTCCGACGTTCAGGTCGATCGTTTTCGGCGGAAGTTGAAACGGGACGAGTCGACGACGGGTCCCGTTGCCGTCCGGACCCTTCGGGACGGCCGAAAGTCCGTCGAGAGGATCATCCGAAAGGAGACGGTCTTCATCGTCCGACCGATGCCGCACCTACGAGTTTTCCGATATTTTCTTCGACGGATCTTCAGGTTTTCTTCCTTTCTTCCGTCTTTCTCTCTTCGTAATTTCGTGTCCGACCTGCGTCGTCCGAAGTCGGGGTGAAGATCGAAGAAAAAACGCCAAAAATAACAACTCGTCAGCCACGCACACCGCGTTCGAATGTCTAACGGTCCAACTTGGATTTTCGAAGATCGCCGAATCCGAGGGACGATAAATAATAATAATAATAATAATAATGGTAATAAATAATAATGTTAATAATAATAATAATGATATGATGATTATAACGATAATTATTATAGATAGGTAAATAGAAACACAGGTCTCCTCTCGAAAATCGGAACTTCCTGATATTACTTACATATTTCGGTCGATCCAAATGTGGGAATCTCGTCGTCGTCGGAGCAAGCAGCGCGGTAGGTGGGGTGAAATTCTGGATTTTCCACCGCCGCCGGCGGTCGAAAAATGTGCGACGCGGGAGATCGCCAGTCCGTCTAGTAGTCTCTCTTGTCGTTAGAGCGTGACGTGGTGGTTGTTGTGGGATTTCCCGTTAGTTCGGTCCGACGTCGGTCGTCAGAGGGTAAGTGCATACGGAAACGAAACGCATCGCGTTTTGATGTTCATATTCGTGCATCGGAATGTTAAAAGCAATATATTTTACACCAACGATCACACCTAAACACCACGGCAACGGCCATACCACGTTGAAAAGCACCGGTTCTCGTCCGATCACCGAAGGTTAAGCAACGTCGGGCGCGGTCAGTACTTGGATGGGTGACCGCTTGGGAACACCGCGTGCCGTTGCCCCCCAACACTTTTTGTTTTTTTTTGAAATCCATAGCAACCACCGAACCGATTTGTTTTTCGTGCAGGTATTCGGAAACATGCACAGACCCGTATCATGTAGATTCATAGCTTTAAGTACTAGATAATTAAGAAAACAATTTTTTTTGTCGATTAATTGTAAACAATTGCAGAATAAAAACTCGTCAAACGGTAAAGGTTGTCGTTCGATCACCGAAGGTAAGCCACGCGGGCAGCGGTCAGCACTTGGACGGGTGACCGGTTCATTATATTCCTTCCGTGAGTTTAACAAAGATAACATATGCAAATGTCGTAAGTGCGACGAGGAAGACGGCGATCTTTTAATGTAAAAAAAATATATATTAGGTTACGCGTACATGCCACTTTGACTGCTGCTTTATTTTTTTGGTTTTTAAATAATTAGAGATCTGAATTCAACATATCAGTTCTATGTTATAATGGACAGACAATGTTGTATTCTTGGCCCCTAACACGTTAAGACCAACATAAAAACTAGAATAACTTACCATTCGTTAAACGTTAAACAATTTCGAACCACGTTTTTTTGAGCTCGAACAAACTCATAACACAACACTCATTTATTAGTCACTGGACCATTGTAAAACGAGAAGAGAGAAAAACCATGCGAAACTATTTTTAAAACGAAGAGAATAAAGGTTTTAAATGGTAGGGCTGTATGACAGACTTGTCAATTATCGTGGGGGGTACGGCTGAGATTTATGACGAAATCGAGTGGCGCCGGCGGTCGGTCACTTTCACGAAAGAGGTCTAAACACGGGTCGTTTACGATACCCTCTGGTTACTAGAAAAGTTCTAGACAGATGTTTGTCGGCTTTTCGAGGTATTTATTTGTGAGTCCAAAGACTCAATGGAGTAATATCGGACTGAAATTCCAAGATTTTGCTGTGTAATCCAAAAAACTATGTTCCTCGTAACATTTAACGATGTGTTAATTCAACTATTATTTTAATTTTTCGTATACGTATTTATACTAAAAAGTACAGCGCTTCCAACAGTGAATTGTGAATTGAAAATGTTTCAAAGAAAGATCGATAGTTTTGAAAAAAATTACATATTAATAAATTTAGATAGATTTAGAAGTATACATTGCACTTACTTTTCAAAATTATTGTACTTCTGATTTGGTTGAAATAACATAATATGTAGCAGTCATAGTTGCGATTGTAGAAAAAATCTTGTGTACATTGCAGTCGCGGCTGGTGTTGGGTAAAACCTTTATTTTTTAGGGGGTCATTACCCAAATGACCTCATGGACCAGCCGTTCCTGTTAGGTTTTATATATCAAATTGATTCGTCTGTCTTTTTCATCATGCCTTCGAAAAGCGAGCTCCTGTTTCGCCAAAGTAACTGTGACGTCAATTAAATACGATAATAAAATTCGGTTTTTCCCATCTTCTTTTCGTATCCCACCTCCACCCGGCGGCAGTAGTGCAGTGCTTATCAACATAATTACCGGCGTCTCGCCTCCACATTTTGACTTTTTTGTGTTTTATGTGTTCTCTAAGTCCAAAATTTTTAAATTTTTAAAAAGAGATTGCGGTACTATTCCTGTTGCTGAAATTATAATAATATATTTATTAATTTTTGTATTATATGTCTGTGTTATATTGTGTGAATTTGGAACAGCTATATCTAAAAGATATGCTTGCTTTTGTTGTTTATTTAAAATAATAATGTCTGGTCTGTTATGCTGAATGTGAATGTCAGTTAAAACTGTGCGATCAAAATATAATTTGTAATTGTCATTTTCTAAACAACTTTCTGGTTTATAAATGTAATGTGGTTGTGTATCCTTTAATAAATTGAATTTAACTGCTAAATTCATGTGTATAATTTTTGCGAATATATCATGACGTTTTTTATATTCGCTGTGAGCCAAAACGGTGCAAGATCTTGTATTGCAAATATAAAACCCTCAGCTCTTTAAAATATCTCCCATGTAAAGACTTTTGTTTTATATTTGCTATAGTGTCATATCACGAGCTCTATTGAGAAAATAATTTTTTAGTGAAGCAATTTGATTGTGTTGTAGAATTTCTAGATTTGAAAAACCCCTACCACCATTTTCGCGTGGTAAATTAAATCTTTCAACAGCAGATTTGGGGTGATGTTTACAAAATTTTGTAAAGAGAACTCTAGTTTGAATATTTATATTCTTTAAATTAGTTTTGGACCATTTTATAACACCAAAAGAATAGATTTAATTTTATAATTGAATGTTGAATATGATTTGATTGATTAATACCTAAATATTTATAAAATTCTCCTTTATTTAAATTTTTAATGATTTCTCCTTCTTTAGTTATATATTCTAAATTTTCGTAATGACCACGACATATTGATTGATTTTCAGTTATTGTTAAGTTTTATGTCATCCATATAAAGAAGGTGATTTAATTTAATATTAATTTTATAAATTTTAAGAATTTTAATTAACCATGAATGTGGTACTGAATCATAGGCTTTTTTGTAGTCTATGAATTGTTGTTGCATTATTTTCCAAACGTTTGAGACTTAAAATATTCGTCAAATGTTCTTCTTTTTTTAAATCAGAATACCCCTGACAAATCCGAACATTTTGTTTTGCGGTAGATAAAAATAAACATGGGCCAAGACAGAATATTAATATTCGGTGTGGAATTTTCCTGCGTTCTTGTTCATTTCTATCGAAGTGCTCACGAAAAGTTGTGAATATCAACACTTTGTAATTGTCGTAGTGAAAAATAAAAAAGATAGCTATGGGGCACAACTTATTTCGCACTTCATTAGAAAAGTAACAGTATTAAAATAAAAAAAATATTTTTCTAAATTTCGAACGTTAGGTCTATCCTGACCAGCCGCCAATTAGTGGTATTATTTTATTTTTTGCTGTTTTCCACAATAGTTATTTTTATATTAAATATAAACAATATTTTTTCTATCATTGATTCAAAAAATTGAAATTAAAAATTCAAATTTTTGAAGGAACTCTGAAGTTTCAATGCAGTGACCATGTTGCTAGGTAACTAATAAAAAACAGTGCGTGAAATGAAAAACAGAAATAGTCGTATGCGTTTTGTATGGTTTCTATGGTTTCGATCTTACTAACAATGCAATGAAAATGACCCACTTCAGGCACAGATAACTATGCGTGAATTTCAATTTTTTGAATCAATTATATAAAAACAAAATTGATTTGGCGGCCGCTACACAAAAGTGGTGGGAGGCGAGAACCTGTTTCCGCCGGTCTCCGTTTATGACACAGCTGACGGAAATCTTGTTCTTTTTTTTCGTTTATTGTTAATTTTAAAATTAATAAATTTTCCCTGGATACGTATTCGACTTATCCGGTACGAGTTATTTTTAAATTAACTTAATGGCCCGTTGCTCTTGTTCTTTTTATCGTTTTATCGTTAGCAATAGTACAATACTCACGCATTTTTAATCTAAAATTAACAAAACTTGAATGGATCGGGATTATCACACTTCTGAATTGAAGTTTTCATTCGTTTAAAATATAATTGATAGTAATACGTAATGCGGATTGCCTAAACGTTGCTTCCATCACGTCAACATCACACATTCACGTTCGCCCGTAGAAATGGCGTGATGCACACGAAATCGATCCAAAAAGGCTCATAATATTTGTGTCACGCGAATCTACGTCGAAAACTAGAAAAAAAAAAATTCAATTCGAATTTCAATAATCGAAACGATGCGTCGTCGATACTAAACGTAGGTAGTAACTAAAGTGTGATCGGGTGCGATAAAAGTGTCCGTCAATAATCATCATCCGACAATCATTTAATAGACGAACGCTAATTTTTGGCACTCACTCGGACGACAGAACCAGTCCAGACGGAAACCGGGGCGCGGGGTGGGTGGGTGGTTGTATGTCCGTGAATCTGTCCGGCGCGCGTCAACATTTCAGTTATCGTCGCGAGAGTTAAAACGAAAGGTGGTTAGTGTGAAAGTGACGTTTTTTCGTGGAGACACGTTACGAAGGGTGAGTACCTAATATAATATAAAACCAACCGAAAACCCACAATAGTGCCCCGGTTTATTATCGTGAATAGGTGTTTGGTAAATATTTTCTGTATTCCAACTAGCAAGTCTTTTATCAAAAAACTCCGGCAACATGGCTATTGTGGTATTATTGATACCACCTAACTGAAGAATGATTAAAAAGATTATAAAGTTAATAACTAAGTCGACGATTTTATCGGGAAATTGAACGGAGAAACAAAAATAGCTCTTAGCGACAGTTGCCTGAAGTCGCAAATAACGGCGATTGACGAAATCACGTTTTTTTATTTTAATTCCAATGAACAATACACAGGGTCACAATTATCTGTTATGTATTCTATAATGTTTTGCAAAGTAAATAATGTGAGTTGTCATGCGTAATATTAATTAGCTAAGTAATTTTTGCAAGTATTTTATGTCAGATATGCAATGTATAATAACGTAATGTTGCAAAGTATTTTAATTTTTATGCTAGGTAGAGATAATAAAATAGAAAATGATTTAGGAACATAAAAAATCTCATTAAAACAGGAACAATTGAAATTAAAATAAACATAACATTCTGTACTAAAGTACAGTTTTGTTCACTCCTTTTTTCAAAGTCTTCTGTCCTCTCATTTGCACATACTGCTATTCCAAAACAGTGAAATTGTCTGTTTCAGGGAATCCTTAACGTTCCTTGCTAATGTCAACAACGTTTTCGATGAAACAAAGAGTCGGAAAAATGTCGGCTCATTGTATTCAATAACATACGCGACTACAAAACCATCTGTATCATTTGTAGGAATCGCGGTTTTTTCGATGAGAATTCGTTCTAATTTTTTCTTTCTTAAAAAAGCTAAGTAATTTTAATTTCACTAAAGATGAACATTTAGGCTATATGCTGGGTAATGCAAATCCATCAACCATCAACTAGGTTGTTCAGCAGATGTACGATTGTTTATTTGATTTCTTCTTCCGAAGAGTTGTATTCTGGCAAAATAGAAATTTATTCATAACATAACCTCAATCAACTAAATTATTTCGAATACAATAACCACATAACTACAAGTTGGATAGGCATGGGTGCAAAATACCGATAATGCATGAAACCTAAAGGGCCTACTGTTCATCCAATATATTTACATAGCTTAAATAGCATGTTTATTTTTTATAGAAAAATTTTGCATTTCTCGCTTTCTTAAACTGTATGTAACATTTTTCATATTTTTTCGCTGTCATAATGACATAATAAAAGTTAATTAAAAATCGCTGTTTCACGTCTTTTTCTTTTTTGTTCGAGAGTTTTTGTGGTTCTGAAAAGAACCGTTTATAAATGTGTCGAAAACGAAAAACATCTATTTCGAACTGGTGTACTTGGTGACGGCTTTGGTACCTTCGGAGACGGCGTGCTTGGCCAACTCACCGGGCAACAACAGACGCACGGCAGTTTGAATTTCTCTGCTGGTGATCGTCGAACGTTTGTTGTAGTGTGCCAGACGGGAAGCTTCAGCGGCGATACGTTCGAAGATGTCGTTCACGAAACTGTTCATTATGCTCATAGCCTTACTAGAGATACCGGTGTCGGGATGGACTTGTTTCAACACCTTGTAGATGTAGATGGCATAGCTCTCCTTCCTCCTGCGCTTCTTTTTTTTGTCGCTCTTGGAAATGTTCTTCTGAGCTTTCCCGGCCTTCTTGGCTGCCTTACCACTTGTCTTCGGCGGCATTTTTCAATTCAATTCGATTCAACAAACTCGCGAACTGCTCTGACTCGTGTGCGTGCGTTAACTTTGCACCACCACCTTTCTGATAGGTAGTGTGTTCACCAGAACCCCACCTGAAAACGGGCTCCCACCAATCGTCACGTCCTATTCTCCTATCACGGAGGCTATAAATTCGAAGCACAGCTACCAGCTTTTACAATCGACGAGTCCCGTCCGTCAGTTTTATTACTTCTCGTGGTGTCTAACGAACGAACTTAAAATGTCAGGTCGCGGTAAAGGAGGTAAAGTGAAGGGAAAAGCGAAATCCCGTTCGAGCCGTGCCGGTCTCCAGTTTCCGGTGGGTAGGATACATCGTCTTCTCAGAAAAGGAAATTACGCGGAACGCGTCGGTGCAGGAGCTCCCGTCTATTTGGCCGCCGTCATGGAGTACTTAGCCGCCGAAGTTCTAGAATTGGCAGGAAACGCTGCCCGTGACAACAAGAAGACACGTATTATACCGCGTCATCTGCAGCTGGCCATCAGAAACGACGAGGAATTGAACAAACTCCTGTCCGGAGTTACGATCGCCCAAGGCGGTGTCTTACCCAACATTCAGGCCGTACTTTTACCCAAAAAAACCGAGAAGAAACCTTAAACGAACGATCGATCCATCTCCGTGGCGAAAACTCAAAATATCGGCCCTTCTCAGGGCCACTATAGCTTTTTTTTTTTCGTAAAATGACCGATGCATCTTTTCTTTTTGTATTATTATCATTGCGGTCGTCAATTTGGCTGTATGAAGAAAGATTTACGACTGCAATGCCAAAAGGAAAGCAAGGGGTGTTTACGATCTTGGTACATTTATCAGGTAGTCCGTTGTTTCTCGAAAGAACATCATGTTTCTTTTTTTTCCTCTTATTTTTATTTTGTGGTTCTGAAAAGAACCGATTTTGTATTTCGTATTTTATTCTGGTTTTCTCGAACGGTGAAGAGCGCCAGGAAATTAACCTCCGAAACCGTAGAGGGTGCGTCCTTGACGTTTCAAAGCGTAGACGACGTCCATCGCTGTCACGGTTTTACGTTTGGCGTGTTCCGTGTAGGTGACGGCATCTCGGATGACATTTTCCAAGAACACTTTCAGGACTCCGCGAGTTTCTTCGTAGATCAAACCGGAAATACGTTTCACGCCGCCACGACGAGCCAATCTTCTGATAGCGGGTTTCGTGATGCCCTGGATGTTGTCACGCAGGACTTTGCGATGACGCTTCGCTCCTCCTTTTCCCAATCCTTTGCCTCCTTTACCGCGACCGGTCATCTTTTCAGATTATTTCAACTGACACAAAATACCTGCACACCTCGTCCCTAGGAAGTCAACTACCGCAAAATTTCAACTAACGGAGCCTTATATAGATTCAACGGTTCACCATCGACCAATCGACGAAGTCAGCCGTTGACTTTGTTCACGTATAAAAGTACAATTTAATATGGCGGAATTTTTAGTACCCGTTTACCTTTCGACGCGTGCACGTCTAACGATCGTCAGTTTTGTTTTTCATTCGTTTCATTCGAAATGGCCAGGACCAAGCAGACCGCACGCAAGTCCACCGGAGGAAAAGCCCCCAGGAAACAACTGGCTACCAAAGCGGCCAGGAAAAGCGCTCCCGCCACTGGCGGCGTCAAGAAGCCCCACCGTTACAGACCTGGTACCGTGGCTCTGCGTGAGATCCGTCGTTACCAGAAAAGTACCGAGTTGCTCATCCGCAAGCTTCCCTTTCAACGTTTGGTGAGGGAGATCGCTCAGGATTTCAAAACCGATTTGCGCTTCCAAAGCTCCGCCGTGATGGCCCTCCAGGAAGCGAGCGAAGCTTACTTGGTCGGTCTGTTCGAGGACACGAATTTGTGCGCCATCCACGCCAAACGTGTAACCATCATGCCAAAGGACATCCAACTTGCCAGACGTATTCGGGGTGAACGCGCTTAAATTTTTCCACATCGTGTTTCGGAAGAACAACAACATCCCGAGAAAAACGAAACACGAATTTTATAACAAAAAAATCGGTTCTTTTCAGAACCTCAAACCTTACAGGCAAAAAAAAAAAAAATATATCGCCCTTCAACCGGAAATGAATAAAATAAAAATGTCAATAATCGGTCGGTCCTCTCGATTCGGGTTGGGTTGCGGTCGTTCGTAAAATTTTATTGCATCCTGTCATCACCTACCTGCCAGCTGATGCTATCTATTTTATTTGGTTTCGCCGTAAGGATAGTTTTATTTCTTTTTTTCGTCGTAGATTATCGTGTGGCCCTGAAAAGGGCCATTTGTGCGTGCCCCGTTGCCGGTAGTACGATGATGACGTCGGAACGAGGCACAGCCGAACGAACATGAGTCGAGTATCCATCCACGTTTCTCACTTTTTCCTCTTCGGCGAAGCGGCCTTTTTCACCTTGACAGGAATGGCTTTGGCTGTCTTGGGTTTGGGTGCTTTGGGTTTTTTAGTCGGACCAGCCTTGTTAGATTTCTTCGCTTTGGAAGGCGATCGGGGTTTCGGGGCGGCTCTAGTTTTCTTTTCTGCCGAGGAGGCGGCCGATTTCTTGGCTTTCGCTGCGGCGGCGGAGGCAGCGACGGCGCTCTTCTTTTCGGCAGCAGTCTTCTTCGCTTTGGGGAGGCTTGTTTTTTGGCTGTCTTCGAGGAAGCCTTGTCGGAAGTCGTCGCGACGGCGGTACGTTTGGCGGATGATTTTTTCGTCTTGGATGCGGCGGACGAAGCGGGTTTCCTCTTGTCGGAGGCGGAGGCGACTTTGGCACCACCGGAGGTGGACGAGGCGAGCTTGAACGAACCCGACGCGCCCTTACCTTTCGTCTGAACCAGAGATCCCGACGCCACGGCGCCTTTCAGATATTTCTTGATGAAAGGGGCGACCTTTTCGGCGTCGACTTTGTAATTTGCGGCGACGAACTTCTTGATGGCCTGAAGAGACGATCCTCCGCGTTCCTTGAGTCCCTTGATGGCGTTGTTTACCATCTCGGATGTCGGAGGATGGGACGGTTTCGCCCTG
>NW_027184243.1:0-17251 GCF_963966145.1 Tenebrio molitor | reverse complement strand
GTCATTACGAAAATTTAGAATATATAACTAAAGAAGGAGAAATCATTAAAAATTTAAATAAAGGAGAATTTTATAAATATTTAGGTATTAATCAATCAAATCAAATTAAATCTATTCTTTTGGTGTTATAAAATGGTCCAAAACTAATTTAAAGAATATAAATATTCAAACTAGAGTTCTCTTTACAAATTTTGTAAACATCACCCCAAATCTGCTGTTGAAAGATTTAATTTACCACGCGAAAATGGTGGTAGGGGTTTTTCAAATCTAGAAATTCTACAACACAATCAAATTGCTTCACTAAAAAATTATTTTCTCAATAGAGCTCGTGATATGACACTATAGCAAATATAAAACAAAAGTCTTTACATGGGAGATATTTTAAAGAGCTGAGGGTTTTATATTTGCAATACAAGATCTTGCACCGTTTTGGCTCACAGCGAATATAAAAAACGTCATGATATATTCGCAAAAATTATACACATGAATTTAGCAGTTAAATTCAATTTATTAAAGGATACACAACCACATTACATTTATAAACCAGAAAGTTGTTTAGAAAATGACAATTACAAATTATATTTTGATCGCACAGTTTTAACTGACATTCACATTCAGCATAACAGACCAGACATTATTATTTTAAATAAACAACAAAAGCAAGCATATCTTTTAGATATAGCTGTTCCAAATTCACACAATATAACACAGACATATAATACAAAAATTAATAAATATATTATTATAATTTCAGCAACAGGAATAGTACCGCAATCTCTTTTTAAAAATTTAAAAATTTTGGACTTAGAGAACACATAAAACACAAAAAAGTCAAAATGTGGAGGCGAGACGCCGGTAATTATGTTGATAAGCACTGCACTACTGCCGCCGGGTGGAGGTGGGATACGAAAAGAAGATGCTCTCACTGCTCTCACTCACAATAAGTTCGGAAAAACCGAATTTTATTATCGTATTTAATTGACGTCACAGTTACTTTGGCGAAACAGGAGCTCGCTTTTCGAAGGCATGATGAAAAAGACAGACGAATCAATTTGATATATAAAACCTAACAGGAACGGCTGGTCCATGAGGTCATTTGGGTAATGACCCCCTAAAAAATAAAGGTTTTACCCAACACCAGCCGCGACTGCAATGTACACAAGACTATGACTGCTACATATTATGTTATTTCAACCAAATCAGAAGTACAATAATTTTGAAAAGTAAGTGCAATGTATACTTCTAAATCTATCTAAATTTATTAATATGTAATTTTTTTCAAAACTATCGATCTTTCTTTGAAACATTTTCAATTCACAATTCACTGTTGGAAGCGCTGTACTTTTTAGTATAAATACGTATACGAAAAATTAAAATAATAGTTGAATTAACACATCGTTAAATGTTACGAGGAACATAGTTTTTTGGATTACACAGCAAAATCTTGGAATTTCAGTCCGATATTACTCCATTGAGTCTTTGGACTCACAAATAAATACCTCGAAAAGCCGACAAACATCTGTCTAGAACTTTTCTAGTAACCAGAGGGTATCGTAAACGACCCGTGTTTAGACCTCTTTCGTGAAAGTGACCGACCGCCGGCGCCGCTCGATTTCGTCATAAATCTCAGCCGTACCCCCCACGATAATTGACAAGTCTGTCATACAGCCCTACCATTTAAAACCTTTATTCTCTTCGTTTTAAAAATAGTTTCGCATGGTTTTTCTCTCTTCTCGTTTTACAATGGTCCAGTGACTAATAAATGAGTGTTGTGTTATGAGTTTGTTCGAGCTCAAAAAAACGTGGTTCGAAATTGTTTAACGTTTAACGAATGGTAAGTTATTCTAGTTTTTATGTTGGTCTTAACGTGTTAGGGGCCAAGAATACAACATTGTCTGTCCATTATAACATAGAACTGATATGTTGAATTCAGATCTCTAATTATTTAAAAACCAAAAAAATAAAGCAGCAGTCAAAGTGGCATGTACGCGTAACCTAATATATATTTTTTTTACATTAAAAGATCGCCGTCTTCCTCGTCGCACTTACGACATTTGCATATGTTATCTTTGTTAAACTCACGGAAGGAATATAATGAACCGGTCACCCGTCCAAGTGCTGACCGCTGCCCGCGTGGCTTACCTTCGGTGATCGAACGACAACCTTTACCGTTTGACGAGTTTTTATTCTGCAATTGTTTACAATTAATCGACAAAAAAAATTGTTTTCTTAATTATCTAGTACTTAAAGCTATGAATCTACATTATACGGGTCTGTGCATGTTTCCGAATACCTGCACGAAAAACAAATCGGTTCGGTGGTTGCTATGGATTTCAAAAAAAAACAAAAAGTGTTGGGGGGCAACGGCACGCGGTGTTCCCAAGCGGTCACCCATCCAAGTACTGACCGCGCCCGACGTTGCTTAACTTCGGTGATCGGACGAGAACCGGTGCTTTTCAACGTGGTATGGCCGTTGCCGTGGTGTTTAGGTGTGATCGTTGGTGTAAAATATATTGCTTTTAACATTCCGATGCACGAATATGAACATCAAAACGCGATGCGTTTCGTTTCCGTATGCACTTACCCTCTGACGACCGACGTCGGACCGAACTAACGGGAAATCCCACAACAACCACCACGTCACGCTCTAACGACAAGAGAGACTACTAGACGGACTGGCGATCTCCCGCGTCGCACATTTTTCGACCGCCGGCGGCGGTGGAAAATCCAGAATTTCACCCCACCTACCGCGCTGCTTGCTCCGACGACGACGAGATTCCCACATTTGGATCGACCGAAATATGTAAGTAATATCAGGAAGTTCCGATTTTCGAGAGGAGACCTGTGTTTCTATTTACCTATCTATAATAATTATCGTTATAATCATCATATCATTATTATTATTATTAACATTATTATTTATTACCATTATTATTATTATTATTATTATTTATCGTCCCTCGGATTCGGCGATCTTCGAAAATCCAAGTTGGACCGTTAGACATTCGAACGCGGTGTGCGTGGCTGACGAGTTGTTATTTTTGGCGTTTTTTCTTCGATCTTCACCCCGACTTCGGACGACGCAGGTCGGACACGAAATTACGAAGAGAGAAAGACGGAAGAAAGGAAGAAAACCTGAAGATCCGTCGAAGAAAATATCGGAAAACTCGTAGGTGCGGCATCGGTCGGACGATGAAGACCGTCTCCTTTCGGATGATCCTCTCGACGGACTTTCGGCCGTCCCGAAGGGTCCGGACGGCAACGGGACCCGTCGTCGACTCGTCCCGTTTCAACTTCCGCCGAAAACGATCGACCTGAACGTCGGAGAGGCGGTTCGCGGCATCCTGTTGTCGGAATTGCCTCGGTTCGAACACCAGGTCCTTTCTGTGCTTCGACCGTTTCGGAAGCGTTTGGCGACGCGAAGATGTCGTAAAATCGAGAAGGTGGCGCGGTATTCCGGGAAGAGATGGACCAATATTTCGGCGAACGAAATATGGATTCCCGGAATCGACGCGTCTACCCCGCACCGCCGACGTAAACCGTCGGTCCCGAATCGAAACCGTGACGACCCGGATTTAGGGCTGGTGGTTGGAGGGGCGTGTACCTGATTCGAAACCCACCGACGTTCCGAGACGAACTTCGCTATCTCCAGGGAAACTTCGGAAACCGAGTTCGGCCAGCTTGATCACACGGTGGCGATGGTGATCGAGGAAAGAGGACGATGCCATCACGCGGGCAACGATTCCGAGGCCTGCAATTTCTTCGACGGCGGACGCGGTGCGCGTTCAGTCTTCCGTCCGCAGTGGCGACTATTTTATAAAGACTTAGAAAATTTTTTTGTTCAATTCTCGTTCACGAGGTGCTCGAAGTGTACGTGTGTGAGCAAGTGTTTTTTCAATAATTATTATTAACTTTTAACGTTTTAACGTGAAAGATGGCCGACGTCGAAAATCAAACAGCATCATCGGTCACCACCGGTTCCGCTGCCACCCCTCAATCCCACGCGAAGAAAGAGAAAAAAGCGAAAAATCCCAGGGCGAAACCGTCCCATCCTCCGACATCCGAGATGGTAAACAACGCCATCAAGGGACTCAAGGAACGCGGAGGATCGTCTCTTCAGGCCATCAAGAAGTTCGTCGCCGCAAATTACAAAGTCGACGCCGAAAAGGTCGCCCCTTTCATCAAGAAATATCTGAAAGGCGCCGTGGCGTCGGGATCTCTGGTTCAGACGAAAGGTAAGGGCGCGTCGGGTTCGTTCAAGCTCGCCTCGTCCACCTCCGGTGGTGCCAAAGTCGCCTCCGCCTCCGACAAGAGGAAACCCGCTTCGTCCGCCGCATCCAAGACGAAAAAATCATCCGCCAAACGTACCGCCGTCGCGACGACTTCCGACAAGGCTTCCTCGAAGACAGCCAAAAAACAAGCCTCCCCCAAAGCGAAGAAGACTGCTGCCGAAAAGAAGAGCGCCGTCGCTGCCTCCGCCGCCGCAGCGAAAGCCAAGAAATCGGCCGCCTCCTCGGCAGAAAAGAAAACTAGAGCCGCCCCGAAACCCCGATCGCCTTCCAAAGCGAAGAAATCTAACAAGGCTGGTCCGACTAAAAAACCCAAAGCACCCAAACCCAAGACAGCCAAAGCCATTCCTGTCAAGGTGAAAAAGGCCGCTTCGCCGAAGAGGAAAAAGTGAGAAACGTGGATGGATACTCGACTCATGTTCGTTCGGCTGTGCCTCGTTCCGACGTCATCATCGTACTACCGGCAACGGGGCACGCACAAATGGCCCTTTTCAGGGCCACACGATAATCTACGACGAAAAAAAGAAATAAAACTATCCTTACGGCGAAACCAAATAAAATAGATAGCATCAGCTGGCAGGTAGGTGATGACAGGATGCAATAAAATTTTACGAACGACCGCAACCCAACCCGAATCGAGAGGACCGACCGATTATTGACATTTTTATTTTATTCATTTCCGGTTGAAGGGCGATATATTTTTTTTTTTGCCTGTAAAGTTTGAGGTTCTGAAAAGAACCGATTTTTTTGTTATAAAATTCGTGTTTCGTGTTGTTCTTCCGAAACACGATGTGGAAAAATTTAAGCGCGTTCACCCCGAATACGTCTGGCAAGTTGGATGTCCTTTGGCATGATGGTTACACGTTTGGCGTGGATGGCGCACAAATTCGTGTCCTCGAACAGACCGACCAAGTAAGCTTCGCTCGCTTCCTGGAGGGCCATCACGGCGGAGCTTTGGAAGCGCAAATCGGTTTTGAAATCCTGAGCGATCTCCCTCACCAAACGTTGAAAGGGAAGCTTGCGGATGAGCAACTCGGTACTTTTCTGGTAACGACGGATCTCACGCAGAGCCACGGTACCAGGTCTGTAACGGTGGGGCTTCTTGACGCCGCCAGTGGCGGGAGCGCTTTTCCTGGCCGCTTTGGTAGCCAGTTGTTTCCTGGGGGCTTTTCCTCCGGTGGACTTGCGTGCGGTCTGCTTGGTCCTGGCCATTTCGAATGAAACGAATGAAAAACAAAACTGACAATTATTAAAATCGACTCTGACGATCGTTAGACGTGCACGCGTCGAAAGGTAAACGGGTACTAAAAATTCCGCCATATTAAATTGTACTTTTATACGTGAACAAAGTCAACGGCTGACTTCGTCGATTGGTCGATGGTGAACCGTTGAATCTATATAAGGCTCCGTTAGTTGAAATTTTGCGGTAGTTGACTTCCTAGGGACGAGGTGTGCAGGTATTTTGTGTCAGTTGAAATAATCTGAAAAGATGACCGGTCGCGGTAAAGGAGGCAAAGGATTGGGAAAAGGAGGAGCGAAGCGTCATCGCAAAGTCCTGCGTGACAACATCCAGGGCATCACGAAACCCGCTATCAGAAGATTGGCTCGTCGTGGCGGCGTGAAACGTATTTCCGGTTTGATCTACGAAGAAACTCGCGGAGTCCTGAAAGTGTTCTTGGAAAATGTCATCCGAGATGCCGTCACCTACACGGAACACGCCAAACGTAAAACCGTGACAGCGATGGACGTCGTCTACGCTTTGAAACGTCAAGGACGCACCCTCTACGGTTTCGGAGGTTAATTTCCTGGCGCTCTTCACCGTTCGAGAAAACCAGAATAAAATACGAAATACAAAATCGGTTCTTTTCAGAACCACAAAATAAAAATAAGAGGAAAAAAAAGAAACATGATGTTCTTTCGAGAAACAACGGACAATTATTACTAACTGACTACCTGATAAATGTACCAAGATCGTAAACACCCCTTGCTTTCCTTTTGGCATTGCAGTCGTAAATGATAATAATACAAAAAGAAAAGATGCATCGGTCATTTTACGAAAAAAAAAAGCTATAGTGGCCCTGAGAAGGGCCGATATTTTGAGTTTTCGCCACGGAGATGGATCGATCGTTCGTTTAAGGTTTCTTCTCGGTTTTTTTGGGTAAAAGTACGGCCTGAATGTTGGGTAAGACACCGCCTTGGGCGATCGTAACTCCGGACAGGAGTTTGTTCAATTCCTCGTCGTTTCTGATGGCCAGCTGCAGATGACGCGGTATAATACGTGTCTTCTTGTTGTCACGGGCAGCGTTTCCTGCCAATTCTAGAACTTCGGCGGCTAAGTACTCCATGACGGCGGCCAAATAGACGGGAGCTCCTGCACCGACGCGTTCCGCGTAATTTCCTTTTCTGAGAAGACGATGTATCCTACCCACCGGAAACTGGAGACCGGCACGGCTCGAACGGGATTTCGCTTTTCCCTTCACTTTACCTCCTTTACCGCGACCTGACATTTTAAGTTCGTTCGTTAGACACCACGAGAAGTAATAAAACTGACGGACGGGACTCGTCGATTGTAAAAGCTGGTAGCTGTGCTTCGAATTTATAGCCTCCGTGATAGGAGAATAGGACGTGACGATTGGTGGGAGCCCGTTTTCAGGTGGGGTTCTGGTGAACACACTACCTATCAGAAAGGTGGTGGTGCAAAGTTAACGCACGCACACGAGTCAGAGCAGTTCGCGAGTTTGTTGAATCGAATTGAATTGAAAAATGCCGCCGAAGACAAGTGGTAAGGCAGCCAAGAAGGCCGGGAAAGCTCAGAAGAACATTTCCAAGAGCGACAAAAAAAAGAAGCGCAGGAGGAAGGAGAGCTATGCCATCTACATCTACAAGGTGTTGAAACAAGTCCATCCCGACACCGGTATCTCTAGTAAGGCTATGAGCATAATGAACAGTTTCGTGAACGACATCTTCGAACGTATCGCCGCTGAAGCTTCCCGTCTGGCACACTACAACAAACGTTCGACGATCACCAGCAGAGAAATTCAAACTGCCGTGCGTCTGTTGTTGCCCGGTGAGTTGGCCAAGCACGCCGTCTCCGAAGGTACCAAAGCCGTCACCAAGTACACCAGTTCGAAATAGATGTTTTTCGTTTTCGACACATTTATAAACGGTTCTTTTCAGAACCACAAAAACTCTCGAACAAAAAAGAAAAAGACGTGAAACAGCGATTTTTAATTAACTTTTATTATGTCATTATTATTATTATTAGGTTTCATGCATTATCGGTATTTTGCACCCATGCCTATCCAACTTGTAGTTATGTGGTTATTGTATTCGAAATAATTTAGTTGATTGAGGTTATGTTATGAATAAATTTCTATTTTGCCAGAATACAACTCTTCGGAAGAAGAAATCAAATAAACAATCGTACATCTGCTGAACAACCTAGTTGATGGTTGATGGATTTGCATTACCCAGCATATAGCCTAAATGTTCATCTTTAGTGAAATTAAAATTACTTAGCTTTTTTAAGAAAGAAAAAATTAGAACGAATTCTCATCGAAAAAACCGCGATTCCTACAAATGATACAGATGGTTTTGTAGTCGCGTATGTTATTGAATACAATGAGCCGACATTTTTCCGACTCTTTGTTTCATCGAAAACGTTGTTGACATTAGCAAGGAACGTTAAGGATTCCCTGAAACAGACAATTTCACTGTTTTGGAATAGCAGTATGTGCAAATGAGAGGACAGAAGACTTTGAAAAAAGGAGTGAACAAAACTGTACTTTAGTACAGAATGTTATGTTTATTTTAATTTCAATTGTTCCTGTTTTAATGAGATTTTTTATGTTCCTAAATCATTTTCTATTTTTTTTTTCATTAGAGAAGAGTTATTGTCGAGTTATTATCTCTACCTAGCATAAAAATTAAAATACTTTGCAACATTACGTTATTATACATTGCATATCTGACATAAAATACTTGCAAAAATTACTTAGCTAATTAATATTACGCATGACAACTCACATTATTTACTTTGCAAAACATTATAGAATACATAACAGATAATTGTGACCCTGTGTATTGTTCATTGGAATTAAAATAAAAAAAACGTGATTTCGTCAATCGCCGTTATTTGCGACTTCAGGCAACTGTCGCTAAGAGCTATTTTTGTTTCTCCGTTCAATTTCCCGATAAAATCGTCGACTTAGTTATTAACTAAGTTCTTCAGTTAGGTGGTATCAACAATACCACAATAGCCATGTTGCCGGAGTTTTTTGATAAAAGACTTGCTAGTTGGAATACAGAAAATATTTACCAAACACCTATTCACGATAATAAACCGGGGCACTATTGTGGGTTTTCGGTTGGTTTTATATATTATATTAGGTACTCACCCTTCGTAACGTGTCTCCACGAAAAAACGTCACTTTCACACTAACCACCTTTCGTTTTAACTCTCGCGACGATAACTGAAATGTTGACGCGCGCCGGACAGATTCACGGACATACAACCACCCACCCACCCCGCGCCCCGGTTTCCGTCTGGACTGGTTCTGTCGTCCGAGTGAGTGCCAAAAATTAGCGTTCGTCTATTAAATGATTGTCGGATGATGATTATTGACGGACACTTTTATCGCACCCGATCACACTTTAGTTACTACCTACGTTTAGTATCGACGACGCATCGTTTCGATTATTGAAATTCGAATTGAATTTTTTTTTTTTCTAGTTTTCGACGTAGATTCGCGTGACACAAATATTATGAGCCTTTTTGGATCGATTTCGTGTGCATCACGCCATTTCTACGGGCGAACGTGAATGTGTGATGTTGACGTGATGGAAGCAACGTTTAGGCAATCCGCATTACGTATTACTATCAATTATATTTTAAACGAATGAAAACTTCAATTCAGAAGTGTGATAATCCCGATCCATTCAAGTTTTGTTAATTTTAGATTAAAAATGCGTGAGTATTGTACTATTGCTAACGATGCCAAAACATCGCATATTCAATGTAAAAAGAACAAGAGCAACGGGCCATTAAGTTAATTTAAAAATAACTCGTACCGGATAAGTCGAATACGTATCCAGGGAAAATTTATTAATTTTAAAATTGACCGGCGGAAACAGGTTCTCGCCTCCCACCACTTTTGTGTAGCGGCCGCCAAATCAATTTTGTTTTTATATAATTGATTCAAAAAATTGAAATTCACGCATAGTTATCTGTGCCTGAAGTGGGTCATTTTCATTGCATTGTTAGTAAGATCGAAACCATAGAAACCATACAAAACGCATACGACTATTTCTGTTTTTCATTTCACGCACTGTTTTTTATTAGTTACCTAGCAACATGGTCACTGCATTGAAACTTCAGAGTTCCTTCAAAAATTTGAATTTTTAATTTCAATTTTTTGAATCAATGATTTAATATAAAAATAACTATTGTGGAAAACAGCAAAAAATAAAATAATACCACTAATTGGCGGCTGGTCAGGATAGACCTAACGTTCGAAATTTAGAAAAATATTTTTTTTATTTTAATACTGTTACTTTTCTAATGAAGTGCGAAATAAGTTGTGCCCCATAGCTATCTTTTTTATTTTTCACTACGACAATTACAAAGTGTTGATATTCACAACTTTTCGTGAGCACTTCGATAGAAATGAACAAGAACGCAGGAAAATTCCACACCGAATATTAATATTCTGTCTTGGCCCATGTTTACTTTTATCTACCGCAAAACAAAATGTTCGGATTTGTCAGGGGTATTCTGATTTAAAAAAAGAAGAACATTTGACGAATATTTTAAGTCTCAAACGTTTGGAAAATAATGCAACAACAATTCATAGACTACAAAAAAGCCTATGATTCAGTACCACATTCATGGTTAATTAAAATTCTTAAAATTTATAAAATTAATATTAAATTAAATCACCTTCTTTATATGGATGACATAAAACTTAACAATAACTGAAAATCAATCAATATGTCGTGGTCATTACGAAAATTTAGAATATATAACTAAAGAAGGAGAAATCATTAAAAATTTAAATAAAGGAGAATTTTATAAATATTTAGGTATTAATCAATCAAATCAAATTAAATCTATTCTTTTGGTGTTATAAAATGGTCCAAAACTAATTTAAAGAATATAAATATTCAAACTAGAGTTCTCTTTACAAAATTTTGTAAACATCACCCCAAATCTGCTGTTGAAAGATTTAATTTACCACGCGAAAATGGTGGTAGGGGTTTTTCAAATCTAGAAATTCTACAACACAATCAAATTGCTTCACTAAAAAATTATTTTCTCAATAGAGCTCGTGATATGACACTATAGCAAATATAAAACAAAAGTCTTTACATGGGAGATATTTTAAAGAGCTGAGGGTTTTATATTTGCAATACAAGATCTTGCACCGTTTTGGCTCACAGCGAATATAAAAAACGTCATGATATATTCGCAAAAATTATACACATGAATTTAGCAGTTAAATTCAATTTATTAAAGGATACACAACCACATTACATTTATAAACCAGAAAGTTGTTTAGAAAATGACAATTACAAATTATATTTTGATCGCACAGTTTTAACTGACATTCACATTCAGCATAACAGACCAGACATTATTATTTTAAATAAACAACAAAAGCAAGCATATCTTTTAGATATAGCTGTTCCAAATTCACACAATATAACACAGACATATAATACAAAAATTAATAAATATATTATTATAATTTCAGCAACAGGAATAGTACCGCAATCTCTTTTTAAAAATTTAAAAATTTTGGACTTAGAGAACACATAAAACACAAAAAAGTCAAAATGTGGAGGCGAGACGCCGGTAATTATGTTGATAAGCACTGCACTACTGCCGCCGGGTGGAGGTGGGATACGAAAAGAAGATGCTCTCACTGCTCTCACTCACAATAAGTTCGGAAAAACCGAATTTTATTATCGTATTTAATTGACGTCACAGTTACTTTGGCGAAACAGGAGCTCGCTTTTCGAAGGCATGATGAAAAAGACAGACGAATCAATTTGATATATAAAACCTAACAGGAACGGCTGGTCCATGAGGTCATTTGGGTAATGACCCCCTAAAAAATAAAGGTTTTACCCAACACCAGCCGCGACTGCAATGTACACAAGACTATGACTGCTACATATTATGTTATTTCAACCAAATCAGAAGTACAATAATTTTGAAAAGTAAGTGCAATGTATACTTCTAAATCTATCTAAATTTATTAATATGTAATTTTTTTCAAAACTATCGATCTTTCTTTGAAACATTTTCAATTCACAATTCACTGTTGGAAGCGCTGTACTTTTTAGTATAAATACGTATACGAAAAATTAAAATAATAGTTGAATTAACACATCGTTAAATGTTACGAGGAACATAGTTTTTTGGATTACACAGCAAAATCTTGGAATTTCAGTCCGATATTACTCCATTGAGTCTTTGGACTCACAAATAAATACCTCGAAAAGCCGACAAACATCTGTCTAGAACTTTTCTAGTAACCAGAGGGTATCGTAAACGACCCGTGTTTAGACCTCTTTCGTGAAAGTGACCGACCGCCGGCGCCGCTCGATTTCGTCATAAATCTCAGCCGTACCCCCCACGATAATTGACAAGTCTGTCATACAGCCCTACCATTTAAAACCTTTATTCTCTTCGTTTTAAAAATAGTTTCGCATGGTTTTTCTCTCTTCTCGTTTTACAATGGTCCAGTGACTAATAAATGAGTGTTGTGTTATGAGTTTGTTCGAGCTCAAAAAAACGTGGTTCGAAATTGTTTAACGTTTAACGAATGGTAAGTTATTCTAGTTTTTATGTTGGTCTTAACGTGTTAGGGGCCAAGAATACAACATTGTCTGTCCATTATAACATAGAACTGATATGTTGAATTCAGATCTCTAATTATTTAAAAACCAAAAAAATAAAGCAGCAGTCAAAGTGGCATGTACGCGTAACCTAATATATATTTTTTTTACATTAAAAGATCGCCGTCTTCCTCGTCGCACTTACGACATTTGCATATGTTATCTTTGTTAAACTCACGGAAGGAATATAATGAACCGGTCACCCGTCCAAGTGCTGACCGCTGCCCGCGTGGCTTACCTTCGGTGATCGAACGACAACCTTTACCGTTTGACGAGTTTTTATTCTGCAATTGTTTACAATTAATCGACAAAAAAAATTGTTTTCTTAATTATCTAGTACTTAAAGCTATGAATCTACATTATACGGGTCTGTGCATGTTTCCGAATACCTGCACGAAAAACAAATCGGTTCGGTGGTTGCTATGGATTTCAAAAAAAAACAAAAAGTGTTGGGGGGCAACGGCACGCGGTGTTCCCAAGCGGTCACCCATCCAAGTACTGACCGCGCCCGACGTTGCTTAACTTCGGTGATCGGACGAGAACCGGTGCTTTTCAACGTGGTATGGCCGTTGCCGTGGTGTTTAGGTGTGATCGTTGGTGTAAAATATATTGCTTTTAACATTCCGATGCACGAATATGAACATCAAAACGCGATGCGTTTCGTTTCCGTATGCACTTACCCTCTGACGACCGACGTCGGACCGAACTAACGGGAAATCCCACAACAACCACCACGTCACGCTCTAACGACAAGAGAGACTACTAGACGGACTGGCGATCTCCCGCGTCGCACATTTTTCGACCGCCGGCGGCGGTGGAAAATCCAGAATTTCACCCCACCTACCGCGCTGCTTGCTCCGACGACGACGAGATTCCCACATTTGGATCGACCGAAATATGTAAGTAATATCAGGAAGTTCCGATTTTCGAGAGGAGACCTGTGTTTCTATTTACCTATCTATAATAATTATCGTTATAATCATCATATCATTATTATTATTATTAACATTATTATTTATTACCATTATTATTATTATTATTATTATTTATCGTCCCTCGGATTCGGCGATCTTCGAAAATCCAAGTTGGACCGTTAGACATTCGAACGCGGTGTGCGTGGCTGACGAGTTGTTATTTTTGGCGTTTTTTCTTCGATCTTCACCCCGACTTCGGACGACGCAGGTCGGACACGAAATTACGAAGAGAGAAAGACGGAAGAAAGGAAGAAAACCTGAAGATCCGTCGAAGAAAATATCGGAAAACTCGTAGGTGCGGCATCGGTCGGACGATGAAGACCGTCTCCTTTCGGATGATCCTCTCGACGGACTTTCGGCCGTCCCGAAGGGTCCGGACGGCAACGGGACCCGTCGTCGACTCGTCCCGTTTCAACTTCCGCCGAAAACGATCGACCTGAACGTCGGAGAGGCGGTTCGCGGCATCCTGTTGTCGGAATTGCCTCGGTTCGAACACCAGGTCCTTTCTGTGCTTCGACCGTTTCGGAAGCGTTTGGCGACGCGAAGATGTCGTAAAATCGAGAAGGTGGCGCGGTATTCCGGGAAGAGATGGACCAATATTTCGGCGAACGAAATATGGATTCCCGGAATCGACGCGTCTACCCCGCACCGCCGACGTAAACCGTCGGTCCCGAATCGAAACCGTGACGACCCGGATTTAGGGCTGGTGGTTGGAGGGGCGTGTACCTGATTCGAAACCCACCGACGTTCCGAGACGAACTTCGCTATCTCCAGGGAAACTTCGGAAACCGAGTTCGGCCAGCTTGATCACACGGTGGCGATGGTGATCGAGGAAAGAGGACGATGCCATCACGCGGGCAACGATTCCGAGGCCTGCAATTTCTTCGACGGCGGACGCGGTGCGCGTTCAGTCTTCCGTCCGCAGTGGCGACTATTTTATAAAGACTTAGAAAATTTTTTTGTTCAATTCTCGTTCACGAGGTGCTCGAAGTGTACGTGTGTGAGCAAGTGTTTTTTCAATAATTATTATTAACTTTTAACGTTTTAACGTGAAAGATGGCCGACGTCGAAAATCAAACAGCATCATCGGTCACCACCGGTTCCGCTGCCACCCCTCAATCCCACGCGAAGAAAGAGAAAAAAGCGAAAAATCCCAGGGCGAAACCGTCCCATCCTCCGACATCCGAGATGGTAAACAACGCCATCAAGGGACTCAAGGAACGCGGAGGATCGTCTCTTCAGGCCATCAAGAAGTTCGTCGCCGCAAATTACAAAGTCGACGCCGAAAAGGTCGCCCCTTTCATCAAGAAATATCTGAAAGGCGCCGTGGCGTCGGGATCTCTGGTTCAGACGAAAGGTAAGGGCGCGTCGGGTTCGTTCAAGCTCGCCTCGTCCACCTCCGGTGGTGCCAAAGTCGCCTCCGCCTCCGACAAGAGGAAACCCGCTTCGTCCGCCGCATCCAAGACGAAAAAATCATCCGCCAAACGTACCGCCGTCGCGACGACTTCCGACAAGGCTTCCTCGAAGACAGCCAAAAAACAAGCCTCCCCCAAAGCGAAGAAGACTGCTGCCGAAAAGAAGAGCGCCGTCGCTGCCTCCGCCGCCGCAGCGAAAGCCAAGAAATCGGCCGCCTCCTCGGCAGAAAAGAAAACTAGAGCCGCCCCGAAACCCCGATCGCCTTCCAAAGCGAAGAAATCTAACAAGGCTGGTCCGACTAAAAAACCCAAAGCACCCAAACCCAAGACAGCCAAAGCCATTCCTGTCAAGGTGAAAAAGGCCGCTTCGCCGAAGAGGAAAAAGTGAGAAACGTGGATGGATACTCGACTCATGTTCGTTCGGCTGTGCCTCGTTCCGACGTCATCATCGTACTACCGGCAACGGGGCACGCACAAATGGCCCTTTTCAGGGCCACACGATAATCTACGACGAAAAAAAGAAATAAAACTATCCTTACGGCGAAACCAAATAAAATAGATAGCATCAGCTGGCAGGTAGGTGATGACAGGATGCAATAAAATTTTACGAACGACCGCAACCCAACCCGAATCGAGAGGACCGACCGATTATTGACATTTTTATTTTATTCATTTCCGGTTGAAGGGCGATATATTTTTTTTTTTGCCTGTAAAGTTTGAGGTTCTGAAAAGAACCGATTTTTTTTGTTATAAAATTCGTGTTTCGTGTTGTTCTTCCGAAACACGATGTGGAAAAATTTAAGCGCGTTCACCCCGAATACGTCTGGCAAGTTGGATGTCCTTTGGCATGATGGTTACACGTTTGGCGTGGATGGCGCACAAATTCGTGTCCTCGAACAGACCGACCAAGTAAGCTTCGCTCGCTTCCTGGAGGGCCATCACGGCGGAGCTTTGGAAGCGCAAATCGGTTTTGAAATCCTGAGCGATCTCCCTCACCAAACGTTGAAAGGGAAGCTTGCGGATGAGCAACTCGGTACTTTTCTGGTAACGACGGATCTCACGCAGAGCCACGGTACCAGGTCTGTAACGGTGGGGCTTCTTGACGCCGCCAGTGGCGGGAGCGCTTTTCCTGGCCGCTTTGGTAGCCAGTTGTTTCCTGGGGGCTTTTCCTCCGGTGGACTTGCGTGCGGTCTGCTTGGTCCTGGCCATTTCGAATGAAACGAATGAAAAACAAAACTGACAATTATTAAAATCGACTCTGACGATCGTTAGACGTGCACGCGTCGAAAGGTAAACGGGTACTAAAAATTCCGCCATATTAAATTGTACTTTTATACGTGAACAAAGTCAACGGCTGACTTCGTCGATTGGTCGATGGTGAACCGTTGAATCTATATAAGGCTCCGTTAGTTGAAATTTTGCGGTAGTTGACTTCCTAGGGACGAGGTGTGCAGGTATTTTGTGTCAGTTGAAATAATCTGAAAAGATGACCGGTCGCGGTAAAGGAGGCAAAGGATTGGGAAAAGGAGGAGCGAAGCGTCATCGCAAAGTCCTGCGTGACAACATCCAGGGCATCACGAAACCCGCTATCAGAAGATTGGCTCGTCGTGGCGGCGTGAAACGTATTTCCGGTTTGATCTACGAAGAAACTCGCGGAGTCCTGAAAGTGTTCTTGGAAAATGTCATCCGAGATGCCGTCACCTACACGGAACACGCCAAACGTAAAACCGTGACAGCGATGGACGTCGTCTACGCTTTGAAACGTCAAGGACGCACCCTCTACGGTTTCGGAGGTTAATTTCCTGGCGCTCTTCACCGTTCGAGAAAACCAGAATAAAATACGAAATACAAAATCGGTTCTTTTCAGAACCACAAAATAAAAATAAGAGGAAAAAAAAGAAACATGATGTTCTTTCGAGAAACAACGGACAATTATTACTAACTGACTACCTGATAAATGTACCAAGATCGTAAACACCCCTTGCTTTCCTTTTGGCATTGCAGTCGTAAATGATAATAATACAAAAAGAAAAGATGCATCGGTCATTTTACGAAAAAAAAAAGCTATAGTGGCCCTGAGAAGGGCCGATATTTTGAGTTTTCGCCACGGAGATGGATCGATCGTTCGTTTAAGGTTTCTTCTCGGTTTTTTTGGGTAAAAGTACGGCCTGAATGTTGGGTAAGACACCGCCTTGGGCGATCGTAACTCCGGACAGGAGTTTGTTCAATTCCTCGTCGTTTCTGATGGCCAGCTGCAGATGACGCGGTATAATACGTGTCTTCTTGTTGTCACGGGCAGCGTTTCCTGCCAATTCTAGAACTTCGGCGGCTAAGTACTCCATGACGGCGGCCAAATAGACGGGAGCTCCTGCACCGACGCGTTCCGCGTAATTTCCTTTTCTGAGAAGACGATGTATCCTACCCACCGGAAACTGGAGACCGGCACGGCTCGAACGGGATTTCGCTTTTCCCTTCACTTTACCTCCTTTACCGCGACCTGACATTTTAAGTTCGTTCGTTAGACACCACGAGAAGTAATAAAACTGACGGACGGGACTCGTCGATTGTAAAAGCTGGTAGCTGTGCTTCGAATTTATAGCCTCCGTGATAGGAGAATAGGACGTGACGATTGGTGGGAGCCCGTTTTCAGGTGGGGTTCTGGTGAACACAC